>NC_061111.1:80980413-81115125 GCF_002878395.1 Capsicum annuum
GTGTCAATTGTAAGAGTTAGGTGTTTGTTGTGTGAAGTGTTAAAGGTCTAAGAGTGGAATATGCTCTTGGGTTGTTAAGACTACATCAACACTTGTCTAACTATCTATCTTGTATCTTGTTTTAGTTTTGGCTTCTTGTGTTGTTAATGTAACCCGTTTGTTCTTGTTGCTATTGTAATATTGTGGAGCTTCATCTTGTGTTGCTAAACTTGTTGTTGGCTGGCTGTATTTGGTGTATTAACACCTTGTATCCTCTTCTTTCTTGTTCTGGATAGTTAATCCGAGAGAGGTCCCCATTTGGTCCACAATTTGTTGTGATTTGTGGACTGTTTTGGGGTGTGATTTCGTATTTCTTTGTTTGTTCCGTATCATTTGGTATCAGAGCAAGGCTGGTTTTTGTTGCCACAAAGCCAATCTTGGGTTTGATTCGTCAAAAAAGAAAGGTTGATAAAAATTTAAAAATTCCAGAAAATAGCAATCTATCCATTTTTGTGTTCTTGGCTAAAAATTGTGTTGTGTTGTTGTCTTGGCCGAGATTTTCTTGTTTTTCTTGACTAAATCTTGTAGTTCTTTTGTTTGTCTAGTGTGTTTCTAGTATTGGTTCTTTCTCACCAACACTAAAAGTGTCTAGATCTAAAGGTTGAGCTTATAATATTGACATTGTTGTTGTGAACTTGAAGTGGTCATGTGTTGATCCTTATTGTTGAAGGTTGGTGTTGTTGTTGAGTTCTTGAGTTTGACCTTGTGTTATTATTGTGAATTGGTGGATTAAGAACTTCTTGTTGAAGTTGCTGTTGAAAGGTGGAACTTGACAAAGTGTTGATTGAAGTGTGAGACCAACTTGAACCTCAGACTACAAGACTCAAAAGTTTGTGTTCTTGGTGTTCTTCACCAATCTTCATCTTTTATTGAAAAAAAAGTGGATGTTAGATCTAAGAGGCTGAAGGAAGAAGGTGTAGTATTTGTTAGTCATCAAAGACTTTTACCACCACTTCCAACCACTCAAAGACTTTACAACCATTTTCTAACCAACTTCCATTTTTTGAGGGCCTTGTTTTAAGGGAAAATACTACAAAAGTTCAAGTCTTGAAACTTGAGTTGAAAAAGAGTTCCTAGACTTACTGTTTCCCTCCTTAAACAATTCCACCAATCCAGATCAAAAATTGGTCAAGACTTGACAATAAAACTTGACAAAACCGTGACCAATTGAGGGTTGCCACATCATCACGTTTTTACTGTTCACTGACAATTTTTAAGCTCAAATTTTAGATTTCTTAGTTTCATTTTATTGTTTTTTTAGTTTCGTTTGTTGATTCCATTACTAACTTACAAGCTAGTGCTAGAATGTAAGTTAGTTTTGAAATCTTTCTTCGTGTATACGTTCCTTTGTGTGTCTTATTCGTTTGACTCGTTGTAATACTTGGTCCACCTCTCAATGACTCATGGAGTACAAGCAAGGTTACGACACATGTGAGATCAAAGTGTGAAAAATTCGAGTGACAAAACAATAGAGAGGGAGTGTGAGGAGTACAACTAACTTGTTTGTTGTTTTGTAGGTAACTTTTGGCCATAATGGAAACCATTTTGGCCCTCCTTGATGCTTTGTCCCGAGACCTTGCTAGGGCGAATGTGGGACTTGAAAAATTTAACTCGGATGTGGTAACTATGAGTGCGAGGTTGGATCAAATGGGGATTCGAAGGAATTCTCGTGCTTTTACTCCCAAAAATTTACTTCCAATGACAATCCTCCAAGACCACCACATAATGTCACAATCCAAGCTCCAAATAGCCCTCAAAGTCGAGAACAAGATAGACCACTTCCCCCACAAGTTGATCAAGTCCGACAAGGAGGACTTGGATGCCAATTTCCTCCCATCCAAACTCCACAACCGAAACCCCACTTAACCAAAGCAAGCCTCTCAACCGAAGCTCCACTATACCAAACCCGACATGTCCATATAGATGAGAATGGTAGAAAGGAGCATGAAGGATATGGGGTCTACGACAATGCTTGTATGATGGTAGGAGACTTGTTTCGGATGAGATTGAAGACAAGGCTCAAGATGGAGAGGAAGCTGAGGTTCAAAATGAAGATGTTAGCCGAGACTTGTTCTCATTGTATCCTCGGGTTCCCTTTGTTTTATTGTGGACTGCTTTGTGCACTTTCTTGATGTTTTGCGGACTGTTTTGGGTGGTTTCTTTTGGAGGGCCAATTGCACGAGGTGAAGTTGTGAATTTGTGGTCAAATTCCTCTCAAGATGGAGAGGATGATATGAGTACGATCACGATCATGGACACTTTTTGAGTATTTTGAAGACCACCTAAAGAGTGCACAAGTCTAAGTGTGAAGGAGGCCCAAAACCGTCCCAAGCACCCTCCATGGGCTGTTTTTGGAGCCCTTTTCATTAAAGGGTCTTTTAGTCTTTTGTCTTTTATTTTGTAATGTAATATAAATTGAACATTGTAGGGTTTTTGTTGGTAGTTTTTATGAATGTTGAAGAAAAGAACACTCCTCGTAGAGAGAGAGTCCACAACCGAAACTAAGGCATAGCATAAGGGTGGATTCTCTTGTGTGTTGCATTTTGCTTGATACGTTGGTGCTTGAGTGGTGGACGCCTCTCTTGTGTCAATTATAAGAGTTAGGTTTTTGTTGTGTGAAGTGTTAAAGGTCCAAGAGTGGAATATGCTCTTGGGTTGTTAAGACTACATCAACACTTGTCTAACTATTTATCTTGTATCTTGTTTTAGTTTCGGCTTTTTGTGTTGTTAATGTAACCCGTTTGTTCTTGTTGCTATTGTAATATTGTGGAGCTTCATCTTGTGTTGCTAAACTTGTTGTTGGCTGGCTGTATTTGGTGTATTAACACCTTGTATCTTCTTCTTTCTTGTTCTAGATAGTGAATTCGAGAGAGGTCCCAATTTGGTCTACAATTTGTTGTGATTTGTGGACTGTTTTGGGGTGTGATTTTGTGTTCCCTTGTTTGTTCCGTATCACCTATACTAATCCTAAACTACGCTCCAATGCTTTACCCGGCGCCTCGGGCCTTCATCACGATCATCTTTTGCCAACGTAATACATCGGGGCATTCCCCGGTGAATAAATACAATGAGCCTCGGGGCATTCTCCAGCTAAATGTATACATTTAATGAAATACGATAAAAATGGAGAAAATCACCCAACACAAACATTTACACAATCCATGATTTGAATCCTACGAGTTGCCTACCCCAAAACCTAAAATTTGCCTATCGATTTCGGCCTAATCATAATACTAACAAATAAGAGCGATGTTGACATTTATTTCGAACTAAGCCTCTAACAAAAATCCAAAACCAATTCCAAGTTCATTTTTATCAATTTCCAATATCTGACCCCAAATTACATTTTTAACACACAAAAACTTCCACATGAGACAACTATCCACCCATTAACACCAAACTTGTATCATAATCAATTGTTCAACATCAAATATCCACGAAAACACACAATCATAATCAACAAACACATAATCATAACATCAATCCGATAAATTAAGATAAAATGGAGAGAAATAGTTAAAGAAATGGACCTTCCTATAATTGATTTTCGTTGATTATAACGAGTTAAAGAAGCCTGAACCCAAAATCCTCGAATGAAGAACCACGAACAATACCAATTCGGTATCTAAAAGACCCAACCCGAACAAATGTGAACGAAAACCTGCGAAGAAAAACGAATCCCAAAACAATGCTACGCGAAATTCAAGCGAAATACAAACACAACACGGTTCGTGTGTGTGTTTCCTTCTGTGAGAGATGCCCCGTGTGTTTATATTATTGTTGTGAGTGGAAAACAAAAGATGGTCGTGTAGTATATGTATTGTTTTTCTTTTCCTTTTCCTGTGTGTGCGTGTGTTTTTGTGATCCGAGAATTGTGTGTGTAATGTTCTGTGTGAATATCTCTGAGTGAGTGTGATTTGTAGAATGGAAAAATGGAGTAGTAGGTCCTGTCTTTTTTTTTGGTGTGTCTGTGTGAGGGTATGTTATTAATGGAAAAGGGAGATTGCGTGAATTCTCCCTCTGTGTGTGTGCAATTGTTGCTCGTCAGTGATGTGTGTGTGCTGTTTTTCTAGTCAAAGAAAGAAAGAAAAATGGCAGTGTAGTTGTTATGAGTGGGTGGATTAGGGGGGGGTAGGGGTAGGGGTAGGGGTAGGGGTAGGGGTAGGGCAGGGAGAGGTAAATAAGTAGAAATTAATTTTTGGAACGACAATTGGGTCGGATCGAACCGGCAACCGGATTTATATCCAAAAAAATATGTACTTCACGTTCTTTTTTAATTTAAATTATATTATATAACTAACTTATATTTTATTAATATAATTAACTTAAAGATATATTAATATAAATTTTTTTTATTAACCTTTATTTTTAATAAGTTTTTGGGATGGACAAAATTAGGGAGAGGTAAATGAGTAGAAATTAATTTTTGGGACGGACAAAATTACGTGTCTCCAACCGTGTCGGATCGGACCGACAACCGGATCTATATTGAAAAAAATACGTACTTCACGTTTTTTTTTTTAATTTAAATTATATTATATAATTAACTTATATTATATAACTTATATTTTATTAATATAATTAACTTAAAGATATATTAATATAACATTTTTTTATTAACCTTTTTTTTAATAAGTTTAAGTTTAATATATCTTAAAAAGTTTAAAACTTGAACTTAAAAATATATCTTTAAGTTTAAGCTAATAAATATAACATTTTTTAATATATCTTAAACTTAAAAAATGTATCTTTAAGTTAAGTTAATATAACATTTTTAAAAAGTTCAATTATATTTATATAATTTTAAGTTATAAAGTTAAAAATTTTCCTAACTTTATAAAGTTAAAAGTATTAAGCTTTTTTTTTTCCATAATTGTAAAGTTACAAATATAAACTTTATAATTTCAGCTAAGATAATTGAATCAGATAAAGACAAATTTTAAAATAAAATTAAGGCGAATAGCCTTTATATTTATTCAAATTTCGTATGTTGTACATTTATTACAAATATTAAAAGAAAATCTAATCTATGCAATCACCTTCTAGGAAGGGTTCTGTTTGAATTAGATCTCTACTCTAGAATCTTATTAATATCTATAGTGTCCATAATATTCTAAGCGTAACTTATCTATTTCTTCAGCGGATAAATTTTTCGGAATTGGTCTTTTTCCGTGTTCCTCCATTGCTTCCATTCCATCATTACTATTTTCCTCAAATATTTCATCTATTTCGTCTTCAATTTGGAGCGGTAATTTTGGGAGCCCTAAATTTCTTTGTTCGACATTGATTTAATCTCTAAATAATATCAAAATATCCAAACTATCCTTTTCTAACGAATATCGATGATCTCCAATCATAAATCTTCTGCGCTAAAAGCTTGCTACGAAGCAACTGAAGAAACTTGAGTTGCTAGCACATCTCGAACCACCTTTTAAAGTTTTGGAAATTGTCTGGCACTGGTCTTCCACCATGCTAAAAGTTGTTCTCCATTTGCATCTCTAATACTTTCCCGATCCTGAGAAAAATACGAATCAAAATCATTATTTCTACAACATTGAAGACCAAGTTCTTCACCCATCTCGTTATCTAAATCATTATATCTACATCTAAAAGTAGTAGGATCGATCGGCGTAATATTTTGTTCCATAACTTGATACAAGTTATATAAACTCCTAGCTTTAGGTACTATGTTAGCACAATAAGTTTCAACTTATGGATTTTCGCGAGGTCCTTGTAGAATGGGTTGAATAAAGTAGCAGTAAAATAAATTTGTGGAATAGGAAAAAATATTTTTTAAATTTATCAACCATCGCTTCAATTGCCTTTTTGTAAGAGCAAATTTTTTATATTCAACAATTATTTTAGAAATAGCTGTAATAGTTACTAAAACAGAAGAAATAGTTAGAGTATATTGACTAGATATTGTGTTCGTAGCTTGATAAAAAGTTTTAAAAAATTTACAAAGTTCTACTTAAATCCAATCATCTTCACCTAGCATTAAATCAGGATTCGAATTATGATCATTATAAACTAATTGTATAGGTTTACGATATACAAGAGCAACTTCAAGTATTTGATACAAAGTCTAGTAAGAACTTCTTTTTAGAACTTTTCTATATGGAATATCACATTTTCCACATTGAAATTTAAAATTATGCATTAGACTTTTTAAAAATTTTTAAAAATATAACTACAAGCAATTCGAAGGTAGCGGTATGGACTGTGTACATTTTACCCTCCCCAGACCCCACTTTGTGGGAATACACTGGATTTATTGTTATTGTTGTTGTTGTTGTAACTACAAGCAATTCGAACTTTACAACCACCATTTCCAAACAACTCAACACCATCATGTACTAACGAGTTTAAAATATGTTCAGTACATCTAACATGAAAATGATCTCTAGTTTTTAAAAAATCAACAACTTTCAAATTATTAGAAGCATTATCTAATGTGCATGCCATAGTTTTATCAACAAATCTAAAATATTTCAAGCTATCCCCTATTGCACCAGCTATAAAGCTATCGGTTTTATACTCGTCAACATATTTATAAGCAATAATTCTTTTTTGCATGTTCCAATGGTGACCAATCCAATGAGACGTGACACTAAAATAATCATTAGCGAGAACACTGCGACCCGTATTATAAGTAATAGATATTCTACCATCAAATTTACTAAATAAGCAACGAAGATAATGACAATGTTCAGCTTGAAATTTAAAAATATCATTTTTAATTGTATTTCATGAAAAACCTTTAAAAGAGGGATTATATACTCGTTGAATATTATGAATAAAATCGGGATGCGAAGGAACACTAAAAGACAAACCCATAACAGCAACTATTTTCGCTAGGTCTTCTCTATCTACATCTTCACTATATGTCGATGATGAACTTGGGAAAGTCGGGTTAAACATGTCTAAACGCGTTTGAACCATGTTACCTCCTACAGATTCTTGCGTCAACGGTGTACAACTTTTTTTTTTGCCTAAACTTCATTTTCTAGACCAATAAATTCTTTATTACATCTTCTCAAATGCGTAGTTAGCAACCCTGTCCCGCCATTCTTTCCCCCGGTCAAATGTTTCATAACTCTCTGCATTTATTACAAGTAGTAGTATTTTTTACCTTATCATGCTGCATAAATTTCCAAACTAAAGACCTTTTAGGACGTTCGATACCTTTGGCCCTAGTAAATTTCGGTAAAAGGGGATGTTCTTCACCGTCTTCCGGTAATTCCGTAACCGGACTAGTAAGGGTTGGGGTATCACCTAACTCTTGTTTTTCTATATCATCTTCTTCCGGTAAGTCTTCCTCAAAATTATCATAAAAACCTACTTGGGTCTCATGGTCTATTTCCATACCGGTACCAACATCGAAACCATTAGGCTGTTATAAAGAAGTTTCACTAAATCTAGGCGGTAACGAACTAGTAGTAGAACTATTTTTTTTAGTTCTACGAAAAACCTTACCAAAATTGTTGTTTTACCACTACTATTTTTATGGGCATCCATAATTAAATTTAGTTAAAATATTAAAACAAGCGATATAAATATTATAAATCAAAAAATTAATGTAAGTAAACAAATATAGATACTAAAAAATAAAAATATAGATATTAAAGTAAATAAAAAGAGATTAAAGTTGGAACGAATATACCGAACGTCTGCGCAAAAGCAGACATATACCAAATGTCTGAATTAAAAGATGATAATTGATCAAAAAATTTTCAACTCCAACTAATACAATAATTATAAATATTAAGAGAGAGTATGAGAAATTGAGAATATTTGTGAGAAAAAAGAATAGATATAGAAGGGTATTAATAGTGGAAATTTTAAGGGGGTAGTGGAGTAATTGGGGGGGTACAAAATAGTTGTTGGTCCCCCCCCCCCAACGGCTAAAATTCCTAGGCCCCAGAAGAGTCGTTGCCATTTGCCAAATAATTAAAAAAAATAAAATTCAAACGGTCAAAACAGTTCGTTCGGCGCTGGATTGGAATCGACACTGGAACCGAAATTACCGAAAAATTAATCTTCTCCGCACCGGTACCGGATTCTGGAATGTTGCAACCGGTACCGTTGCGTTACCGGAACTGGAATGGAACGGAAAAACTCCGATCCGTTGCCACCCTTAGACGACTCTGACAAAAGAAGAAAAACTTAGAAATTAGATTGGAAAAAAGGTCTCACTCACCGGCGCGTGATGCAGATCTCACCGGAAAATCTCACTGTTAGCCGGTGTGTGAGAGCGCGTGAGATGAATTTTCGGGTTACGGTCGTCTGAGATTTCCGAGCCTCATGGTAGTGTTGGTTTTCACAACGCTTTCCAAACAGAATATGACACAAATTAGTCATTGGAAATTGACGCAATTGACGCACGGTGACTGAAATTTCTTTTCCTGTAGTTTCTCACCAATGCTTTGATACCGCGTGAGAAATAATGGAGAAAAATTATTATTGATTTGTGTGTCTACATAATTACATTGAGATCCTATTTATCGGCACTACTTTACAATCCTTTTCCAAGTAGGATTCTACATACTATTCCTATTTCCTATTTAGCAAAAGGTGTAGTGCTGTTTAGACACTTATTTACTTTTTTTTTTTTTTCGAGTGGGGGGGGGGGGGGGGAGATAACTGTGAAATATTATCATACCATCAGGAAATAAACAATACACCTAAGGTGCACTCACAGTCCCAATCACCTTCTAGGAAGGGCACCATGAACAGGGAGCCTCAGAATAAATCAACAGCTTGGTGCAAAATTGCTGAATTAATACCCACATCTTCTAGCCTCTTGGAACTCCTATACATGTTAACCCTCTCCCTGATTGTTCTTTGTACTTTCTGTATAACAAAGTCACTATGTACAATGTGTCCCCGAATAATTTTATGGTTCCTAGCATTCCAGATTTGATAAATCACATCACCATAAAGTGCTGCCGTCACCTCCTTGTTATACTTGGTCCAATGCTTGTGCTTGATCGTTACCAAAGCCTCTTGAATGCCTGCTTGCTGTAGCTTAAGCCCAATCACCTCTTGCACTGCTCTCCATATCTCCTTGACCCATGGACAGTTGTAAAAAAGATCTTTAGCAGTTTCCGGCCAGTCTTCATTACACAATCCACACAGTCTTCACAGCCCAATCCCAGCCTCATCATTCTCTCCTTTGTGAGCAATCTATACTGAGCTGTCAACCACAACATGAATTTAGACTTTGGCAGCAATTACTACATATTAACTCCACAATCTCCAGCTTACTAGGGCCCCTCAACATGGCATGATATCCTTAAGAGACAGAATATTTTCCCATTTGACAATAAGCAGTAACCCCCATTACTATATCAGCCTTCCATACCAACTTTGATCTTATGGAGTTGGTTCCAGTACCGCAACTATCTGATGGGCTATTATTATTCCAGAAATCAGAGCTGTTGTTCATATATAATCCATTAATCCAATTCACCCACAAGAAGCTGTTGTTCATATATAATCCATTAATCCACTTCACCCACAAGAACTCTTCCGTCTCTAGTGTAAACCATATTAATTTACCAACAGAAGCTAGAGTCCAAAACTTGCATCCGTTAATATTAAAGCTCTCTTCCTAACTTAGCCCAGGCCACCAGTGGAACTTTCTTCTTCTCAACAGTACCCCCCCATAAAAAGGCTCCGCACTGTCAACATCATTAATCACACTTCGGGGTAGGATGAAAATAGATCCCCAGAAGTTATGCACATAGAATAAGGCAGAGTTTATCACTTGCAGTCTTTGTGCATTGGAGAGATGCCTATTAACTACTGCCCTTTTCTTAGATGTAATTTTAAGACTCAGGTGATGACATTCTAATTTACTCCATTTTTTAGGTGAGGTAATCCCAAATTCCTGATTGTAAAGGATCCAGTTGAAAATCCAGTGATAGCCAGTAGACTATCTTGAGCAGTGTTATCAAAATCAACAACAACAACAACAACAAACCCAGTGTATTCCCACCTAGTGGTGTCTGGGGGGGTAAGATGTACGCAGTCCATACCTCTACCTCTAAAGAAGTAGAAAGCCTGTTTCCGATAGACCCCCGGCTCAAGGCACGAGATACCACACAAACACATAGTAAAGCACAGAAGCAGATTACATAACATAAATACGGCACCCATAAGTAATATAAAACAGAGGAAAGCAGAGGAAAACACACAGATTCGTAATAAAACATGGAACACGGAACACGGAATCATAACAGGAATAAAACCCCCACCAAGTAATTCCCTACACTAGTGACCCAAACTGGCCCTAGTCCTCTGCCCTAATTCGCGCCCTCCAGACCTTCCTATCTAGGGTCATGTTCTCGGGCTTTAAGTGCAAATAAAACGTGGGCTTCAATGTAAAAAGGCGCAAAGTGAGAAAAAAATACAAATATATAGGTTTAGTCCCAGATAAATAATTGTAAGCATGAATGACAAACATATTAAAAAAGAAATTTAAAAGAGATTGCAATAAAATGAAATATCAATGTTTGGTGTCGCCTCTTCAGAAGAGGCTCATTGGCAGTGAAAAGTTTGTCCCTCAGAACTTTGATGACTACACTGAAGCACACATTATGCGAGGTGAAGCACTCAACGCATTTGAGCCTCACTTTAGGGCTCAAGCGTGCCTTTGAAGACACTGGTCTTTAGTAATAGCTTCAACACCTGCTATGAACATGTTGGAGTTATCGATATTTTAAGCTGTGAAGTGTTGTAATGCTTCTATTACTCTCCTAACTGATTGACTGTACCTTTGCAGAAGATCATCAGATCATCTGCAAAGATAAGGATCGTTAGGTTTAGTTTTTTGCACATGGAATGGAACCTAAAATCAGGAAGCGTGCTCATCTTGCTTAGTATCCTGGATAAATACTCCTTTACCATCACAAATAACAATGGAGAAATTGGATCCCCTTGCCTCGAGCCCCTTTTCCATTCAATATAGCCAGCTGCTGTTCTACTGCGTATGCATCCATGGCTCAAGAAACCAATAGGAGATTTACTTCTGTCCGCCAGCTTCCTCTAGCAATTGTTGATAAAATTTCACAAAGATTTCAGCAATTATTTTAGGATCATACTGGTCCTGGGAATTATCAGATTACAATGTGAGTGACTGCTTGGTGTAGCTTCCTTTGCTTGAGTACTATTAAAAATAATTTGTATTTGCATCCCCTAATCTGATCCAAGTGGCCTTACTTTTCCGGACCAACATTGATTCAGCTAAGCAGTTAGATATCCTGAACGTACTGCTGATCCTCTTTTCCTTCTGTTGGGGTTTAGCATCCAATCATCCATAGGATTTAATGGCAAAAGAGACTGGATCTTCAGCATCTCCTCTTTGTCTGCTTCTGTTTCCTTAAGAATATTCCTGAAGTGCTGGTTATGTAGGGACTTCAACTTCTGTTTCGACATCTTCATCCTGGTAACAACTTCATACGTTATACAACCCTCTATGGAAACTGCAGTATCAGGTGACACAATCTCATCGAATTGTGGATGAGAACTCCGCATGTTACAATATTTGAAGACTCTCGTAATAATCAGAGGAGACTCAATCGAGGAAACATTAATTGGGTCATGGTCACTTACCCCTTCTGGTAAAACTTTACATTGCAGTCTGGCATATGGTCAAACCAGTCGCCATTACCAAATACCAATCAATCCTCGAGAAGACTCTATTACTATCTTGTTTTGTTATTCCATGTGTAATGACACCCTATATTAGGCAGTTCCGGTAACTAGTATCTGGACATTCCTAAAATCCTACCACCTCGGCCAAAGTGACTGGATTTCCCCCCTATTCTGTCCTCCCGTGTGTAATACTGAACTAAAATCTCCCAAATGTAACCATGAACCAGTGATGTTCATCCTTGCTTGCACCAAAAAACTCCTAAAGTTCCCTCCTCTCCTCCTAAGTGCTATAAGCATACACAATTATTATATCAAATTCTACTTGCTTAGGGACAAATCTGACTTGACAAATAACAGCTTCTGCACACACCTCTTTGACCTGAACCGGGTACAGATCCTCTCTCCATATTACCCAGATCCTCCCATTGTAATGGGAGGAGTGATTAGAGTATTATTTCCAAACCCCATATGTGAAGATGAATATTTAACTTTATTCACTTAAATTTTAGTCAAGCTGAATATTCAACTTTATTTACTTAAATTTTAGTTAACAGGCCAATCAATCCAACACTTAAGTCATTGCAGGGGATTTTGACCTCCTTCTGCTTAGTGAGGCGATTAAGTCCTCCTAACATTCCAGGTTAAGAGGTTAACAATTCACAACAGGGACAGATATAGAGCCTTCCCCTTTCCAACTACCTTTTGCATTGCCTTTGTGATCACCTTTGTCCTTATCGAAGGTATGAAATGTATTTGCAACATAAAGTACTTCGTTAACCACTGTTGAAGTAAGTACCTATAGTTTTCCATGGCAAGTTCCGCCCTACACCCTTCTGGTTCTTCCTCAAATTATCCTCAATGTGCTTTAACAGTCTGTTTAGGCTCAGTTTGGTTAGGTTGTGTGGTAGTAACAACAGTTGAGATCACTTTATCCTCCGCTGACTGTACAGGTTCATTACCAGCCTCCTTTCGCTCAGTCTGTTTCTGAGGCACCTTATTCTTCCTACAATTTTCAGTTGGAAGGCCGTACTTTTGAAAACTAGCACAGATAGATGGTTTCCAGTGACAGGTTTCTGGCTGTTCCACTATCATCATTCTTTTTCCATTCCTAAGGAAAACTGCATCTGGTAAATGAGCTCCTATCTGTTCCTCCACAAGCAGTCTAGCAAAGTTGAGTCTCATTTTCTGTTCAGTATTCTTATCCACATGAGATGCTTCTCCTCTAAGATTCCAATCTTGCTTAAACCCTTAGCACTCCAATATTTCTTTCACCCATATAGGCACAGATTTCAGTTCCTCGTTAGAAAGTTCCATTTCATGATGCCAGACTTTAACAATCAAAGGTTTATTATCACTGTGGTAAATCCCACCTTGAAGCACTTCTGTCTGTCGTACTTCACAGTTCATTCTCAAATCGCACAAGCACTATACCGTTCTTCATCATTGCGACCTTATTAATCCCTTTCCCTATATTCTTTGTATATAAACCCTTCAAAACTGAAAGGGGGCTAACACTCAATACGTAGCACATGATAGCATGTTTCCAGTACTCAATTTCAGAAGTTATATCTCAAAATCAATCTCTCCTATCAATTGAGCCCCTTCAGTTTCAGGATTTACATATTCTAATTTGAATCCAGCATTTGAAATTTTAGAAATATCAAAGTTACCCCAGATGCATGCCTTCAAATCATTTTGTTCACCCAAAACAATAGTTTGGCGGTCGACCTCATGAGCCCATGACAATTTCCCCCCAGATTTAGAGTTCTGAGTGATTGCTTCCCATTCCAATATTCTCTCCTTAGATGGAGATTGGGTCTTCTTCCCCACCACCTGTGGATCTGCCGAGGTTGAGGGTATCCCAGTAACCCATTCTGGTTCCCGTTCCATCGAAATTTATTAGTTTGCCTCTTTTATCTGGTAAAATAGCATTACCCGGTGGACTAGGATTCTTTCCGGCATTCTTCTGTGTCTGGTTCGTTGTCAGATTCGTAGCCTTCTTCTTCTTCTCTTACCCATGGTTGGCATATGTTAACTAACGTGCTCTGAGAGGGTTCTGGCTATCCATCCTCGAATATGTTTACTGACTGTTTCAGACATCATTACTTTGCATGCAGGGATTTGTCATATTCTGGAATTGGAGATGTTTGGGGAAAGAATAGTAAGCAGATGAACATGAATAGAAAACGTGCTGAGTTCTTTCGTAAATCCAGAAAGTTTGGTTCAGGATTTCTACACAGTAGCCCAAAGAGCTCATCTGCATGGTCTATTTCTCCTGTCAAAGGTGTCAAAGGTATTAGCTCTACCTTATCTTTATTAGCGTACCACATCTGTACTTGTCCAACTTACAATGGATGCTCAAAAATTATATGAAACATCTGGAAAGCAATTATGGAACAACTCAACTTTGGGAATAGAACTATAGAAAAGGAAAAATTGTCCTGTGGCTATAAGATGGAATATGAGTAGGAATAGAAATAATATACAGAATCCTACTTGACAAAAGAATTGTAATGTCAGTGTCCTATTTTTAAAAAGATTATAATGTCAGTGTCCTAGTTGGAAAAGAGTCTAATGTAGTGTCTATAAATAGGGTCTCAATGTAATAATTTTGATAAAACTGAATTCTATAATATTTTCTCCTTTATTTCTCACATGGTATGAAAGACAATGATCCATATAGTTGTTTCTTGATTCCGGCTAGTTTCCGGCAATCAAATCCAATTTTTCCGGCGACTAATTTCTTTTTTCAGATTCTAGCAACATATTTCCAAATTTTTTGATTGGTTTATAGTTCTATGATTAAATCTGAACCCTTAATGAGGAGATTAGAATATCAAACGTTATAAGTCCATGAAGAATCGACGAGGGGAGGTTGTTTTGGAAGATCTCGATCTAGGTGTAGTTATTGTAAAAGGCTTGGACATACTTGTGTTGTATGTTATTCTCGACCTAAGTGTAGTTATTGTCATAGGCTTGGACAAAATCGTGGCAGGTGTTGTTATTTGCATGATCGACCACCTAAAAATGCTCATATTCCTCAGTCTAACACCACAGGTAATCAATGAGAGTATTTATCTGAAAAGGAATATAATGAGTATCGCCAGTATCGAGCAAGTACGCAAATATCTCTATCCCCTTTCACTTTGAATTCTATTCTTTATGTCCCTGGTTTTCCGTTTAATCTTGCATCGGTCAGTCATTTAACTCATACCCTAAATTGTGGCATACTATTTTTTGAGGATTCTTTTATCATGCATGACCGTAGTACGGGACAAGCAATCGGTGTGGTTTTTATTACCTTACCTCCCTCTATAGCATGTCTAGTTACAGAGAATTCTTTGGACATAATTCACAAACGTTTAGGACATCCTAGTTTGTTCAAACTTCAAAAGTTGGTGCCTAGTTTGTGTAGTCTATCCACATTAGTTTGTGAGTCGGGCCAACTTAGGAAACACACTCGAACTACCTTTCAACGTAGTACCGACAATCGTGCAGAGTTGATTTTTTCCTTGGTTCACTTTGATATTTGGGGTCCTTGTAGAATCACAACCTCAGGGTCTGGCTATTTTGTTTGCTTCATTTATGATTATTCAAGATGTACTTGGATTTTTTTAGTGAACAATCACTTGGAATTGTTTCCTATATTCAATAATTATTGTGCTGAAATATAAAATTCATTCGGTGTCTCTATTCGCACCTTTCATAGAAATATGTCCTTCCAATTTCAACTATTTGTGACTGACCAAGGAATTACTCCTCAAACCTCTTATCTGTATACCCCTCAACAAAATGGAGTAGCAGAGAAGAGGAATTGAGACCTCATCGAGTCTGTTCGGACTCTTCTCATTCAATACCATGTTCCGCTGCGTTGTTGGAGCGATGCAGTTATCACATCTTGCTATTTGATTATTCAAATGCCTTCATCTTCCATTCAAAACCAAATTCCTTATTCAATATGTTTCCTCAATTATCTCTATACTCTCTTTTTTCCTTGTGTCTTTGGAGTAAATTTTTTGTTCATAACTTCACCCTGGGAAAATATAAATTAACCCCTCGTGCTCTCAAATGTGTCTTTTTTGGTTATTCTCGAGTATTGGATATCGTTGCTACTCAGCTTATCTTCGTCGGTACCTTATGTCAATTGATGTCACATTCTTTTAGTCTCAACCTTACTTTACATTTTCTGCCAATCCCGATCATCCTAACATGTCTAGGGTCTTACCTATATCGACCTTTGATGATCCTACTGTCAGTTCTACATCTCTATCCATCTCACGACTCGAGACTACTCCCTAGTCGTAACACGGTGCTTAAGAGTCATATGTGACCCTAAGCTGACCCATGCCCTGGCATAAAATAATAATTCCTGAAAGATAATAACATACTGGGCAGAAGCTGAAATGAAAATAATTAATGAAATAATAATGATGAAATATGGGACATCATTCAAAGTTGGAAATAAGCATGTCTGACTTAAACCAGTACTGAAAATTTAAACATCTGTGTGATTGTCTGAAAGCCTCTAAATCATGGTGAGTTGTTGGGACAAGCCCCCAATTAACTCTGACAAACTGAAATAAATGAGGTACTGAAAATAAACAACTGATAACTAGTCCTCGGCTGATGAGGATTCACCAAAATTGTAGCTGAGTGGTGCGTGGATGTTCTAAGAGCGGTTAAGGTGCTGAACGTCCGGACCTATATTATGAGATAATAGAGCGCAAAGAAGTATGTGATCAGTACATTCATGAGGTACTGAAAATAAACAACTGATAACTAGTCCTCGGCTGATGAGGATTCACCAAAATTGTAGCTGAGTGGTGCGTGGATGTTCTAAGAGCGGTTAAGGTGCTGAACGTCCGGACCTATATTATGAGATAATATAGCGCAAAGAAGTATGTGATCAGTACTTTGAATGTACTGAGTATGAATATATAAACTGAACATGCATGCATGAACATGTAAATTGGATGCAACATCAAGTATAAACATGTGCTGAATAAACTGAATAACTGGGTAATTGAATAACTGAATACTGAACACTTGGTATAGCAAACTTGGACTGAACATAAACTGAAACTGAACTGAGGACTTTGGAAGCTAACAATAACCGACATACCCCAACCTGAGCAAATCAGGGTCTAACTTGCAACCCCAGTTGGAAAGGTGTCAGTATCTTGCCAAGGATACTACTAACATTGGCTGGCGTGGATCCACTAAAATGTATGTCTCAAAGGACAAGGGTGTTATGCCTCTGACCCCTTATAACCTATGGTGGCGCCGTAGTTCTGAAACTCAGGGGCTGCTACTAATGGTCTCATCCTAACTGACGGGGGAGCCAATGGGGGAGCCGTTATCCTTGCATTCACTCGGTGCTAAGTATTACTCCCAACTGATTGACTCTAAAGCATAAACTGAAACATGAGCTGGTGTTGATATGCTCAAATCATGGTATTCTGAAAAAAACAATGCATGCATAATCTGAAATGCTCAAGAACCTGTAAACTGATTTATCTTTAAACTCCTAGGTATCAGAGGTAGTCGTGGTCTGGGGCTAGATTTTTGGTTTTCTTTTTGTTGTGACAACGGGTCCCTCCTAACGACTCGTCACTGATAACGAGTCGTAGGGTAGGGTCATTATCACTGGGTTGAAATCTGGGGGTCCTTATTGTTATGGAAATGACTCCACATAACGAATAGTTACGTCTGGTAACGAGTCGTTACTTGAGTCTTCGTCACTAGCAGCTGATAGACTCTTAGGAAAATTTTCGTAGCTTCTTGTCATGTTATCGGATTAAGGCGAGAATTGTGGCATTTGAGAGTTAATTCAATAGCCTACCTCGCGGTAGGTTAGAGCTGAAAATGTTGTGGTATTACAATCCTTAGTGCCACCATTCTTACTTGCACCGACTTTTGAGGAATCTACAATACCTTCTATAACTCCATCTATGGTGCCACCACTCCTGACTTATCATCGTTGTCCACGTACAACATCAAGCTCAGATGATTCCCTTTCTGCACCTAACCCTACACTTACTACAGACTTGTCTCTCCCGCATGCACTTCGAAAAGATATATGGTCTACTCATAATTCTAACCCTCATTATTCCCTTTTAAATTATCATCGTCTATTATCACTCTATTATGCCTTTATATCATCTTTGTCCTTTGTCTCTATTCCTAAGTTCACAAAAGAAGTACTTTCTCATCTAGAATGGCGAAAGGTTATGATTTAGAAAATGTTTGCTTTACATACGAGTGGTACTTGAGAGCTTGTTCCTCTTCCTTCAGGTAAATCAACTGTTGATTGTTGTTGAGTTTATGTAGTGAAAGTTGGTCTAGACGACCAAATAGATCGACTTAAAGGCTCGCCTTTTTGCCAAGGGGTACACTCAGATATTTGGACTTGATTATAGTGATACGTTCTCTTCCCTAGCTAAAATAACATCTGTTCTCTTTTTCTATCCATGGTTGCTGTTTGACACTGGCCTCTTTTTCAGTTGGATATTAAGAATGCTTTTCTCCATGGTGACCTTGACGCGGGCCTTTATATGAAGTAACAACCTTGTTTTGTTGCTCAAAAGGAGTCTAGTCTAATGTGTTGATTGTGGCGATCACTTTATGGTCTCAAACAATCCCCTCAAGCCTGGTTTGGAATGTTTCAACACAGTAATTCATAAGTTTGGCATGATTCATCGTGAAGTTGATCACTTTGTGTTTTATCGATATTCTGCTCCAAATCTATGTATTTATTTGGTGGTTTATGTTGATGATATCGTTATTACCAGCAATGATCAAGATGGTATCATTAGTTTGAAGCAACATCTCTTTAAACATTTCCATTCTAAAGATCTCAGCAGACTGAAGTATTTTTTAGGCATTGAAGTATGGGATGTAAACCTACTGACACTATGGATCCAAATACTAAACTCCTGCTAGGACAGGGTGAGCCACTCAATGATTCTGAAAGATATAGACGTCTAGTTGGTAAGTTGAATTATCTCACAGTGACCAGACCTAACATTTCCTATCTTGTGAGTGTTGTAAGTCAATTTATGGATTCTCTATGTTATAATTATTGGGATGCAGCTGTTTGCTTATATTGTGAGATATATTATGATAGTTTTAAGTAAAGGACTACTCTTTGAGGATTGAGGTCATGAGCAAATTGTTGGATATACAGACATTGACTAGGCAGGATTACCTTGCGATAGATGTTCTACATTCGGAAATTGTGTTTTAGTAGGAGGTAATTTGGTGTCCTGAAAGAGTAAGAAATAGAGTGTGGTTGATCAATTTAGTGCAGAAGCAGAATATCGTGCTATGGTGTCGCCACTTGTGAGCTAGTTTGGATTAAGAGAGAGTTAAAAATTTAGAGAAATCAGTAAAATAAAACTTGTGTGTGATAACTAAGCGGCTCTTTATATCGTATAAAATCTGGTATTTCATGAGAAAATTAAGAACATTGAGATTGATTGTCACTTTGTGAGAGAGAAGATATTTTTCAAAGATGATGTTACAAAATTTGTGAAATCGAGTGGTCAACTTGCAAATATTTTCACCAAGTCCCTCACTTGTCCTCGTATTAATTACATTTGTTGCAAGCTCAGTACATATGATTTTCATGCACCAACTTGAGAGAGTGTAGAATGTGAGTAGGAATAGAAAAAGAATAGACTCCCACTTGGAAAAATATTGTAATATCAATGTCCTACTTGAGAAAAGATTATAATCTCAGTGTTTTAGTTGGAAAAGGAGTCTAATTTAGTGTCTATAAATAGGTCCCATTGTAAAAATTTAGATACAACTCAATTTAATAATATTTTCTCTTTTATTTTTCACTAGATATCATTAAGAGCCCGTTTGGATTGACTGGATTTAAGTAACTTTTATGCTTCAAGTGCTGAAGCTTAATTTATATTGGATAAAAAATTTATTTATGGTAAAAAAGTTATGGGAAAATGCATAAATACACCCCTAAACTTGTCATCATAACTTACTTTAACACTTAAACTTTATAAGTAATTATTTACCCCTTTATTGTGTTTCAAGTGAATTTAATATATCCCCTCTAACAGGTAGAGTGTTTCCACTCTCTCAAACTCGCGAGAAAATGAAAAAAGGGGATAAAAAGTGAATTTATTCACCTTTCTTCTTCATTCATCACCACCAACATATGTACAATCCACTCACTTCCTCCATTACTCCTCCAATGTCATCATCTCCATTCTTACCCCTTCCATTCCATCAAAATAAAGAAAAAAACTTATTCTTTAATTTTAATTTCTTGATAGGATAGTGAGCTTCTCGGAGGTATATATTGTGATTATTAAAGAGTGTAAATCATTATACTTTAAAGATTCCGATGAAGGTTTTTAATTGGGAAAATGAAATTGTTCGTGTCCGTGGCCGATGTTAATGGTGGGTTTTGTGAATCGGCGGTGGGTATTGTAGTGTTGACGACGGTGACAGTGTTGTTTCATTTCCACGCCCCTATCCTTCATTGCTCCACACATGCCACTATCCTTCATTGCTCCACACATGCCACCATCTCTTTCCATTCTTCACTACCTCAATCTCCTGTTACCATTCTTTAATTTCATTATAACTTTGTTTTCTTATGATTTTTGCTGCTGGCTGACATTATTGGTGTTGGTGATGGGTATTGTAAAATTATTGATTTTGGTAATGGATGTTGTGAAATTTACAATCATCGCAAAATTTTTAAGAGTTGAAAATTAATTAGAGGTGGTGAAAATTGTGTAATCGACGGTGGCAGAGGTGATATTACTGTTGGTAGTAACTATTGTGGAGTGGAGTTGATGGTGGTGATGGCTATGGTGATGGTGTTGTGAAAGCCTGTTGGGTGAAAAAATTAAAAAGAATTTTAAAAAATACAAACAATTTGATTTTTTAAAAATAATTTGATGTGGGTCGGGTTAAATTTGATCCACTAATGACGTGGATGAATCAAATCGCGAGTGGTGATACAACACTAAGGCTTGACTTGGTCTGAGCCATAAAGGGAGAAAAATAATACATTTTAAAGTTGTTAATGGGGTTAAATAATTACCAGACAAGTTTAAGTGCTAACTGCTAAAGTAAGTTTTGGTGACAAGTTTAGGGGGATATTTATGCTTTTTCTCAAAAGTTATAGATTAATCAACCTTCTAAGGCGCTGCCTATGTTTCTCGGACTCTTCAAAAGTGTGAGCGGGTGTGTGTAAGATTCTCAAAAGGTAGTGTATTTTTGGAGAATCCGACATGGGTGCGACATCGAAAGTGAAAACTTCACGCAACGTAGGGCGCTGTTGTATCGCTTTTCTGCCCTGAAGTGAGATAGGGTGAAAAAGCGAGCGCTTCAGTCCCAACAGTGAGAAGCAAGTAGTAGTGAAAGTAAGAAATAACTTGCATAAGCAAGGTTGACACCTCAGCTTAACTAGAGTTTTATTTTAAAATTTTGTAAAAACACTTGTATGTCTTCTTTCCAAACATTTTCCTCTCTTTCACTTCTCTTGTCGCTACTACTCTGATAGTGTTGTCACTCTCTTTCATCAACTGCATGATAAGTTTTTCTTCTTTTTTTCATCTTCCTCGCTTTTTCTTTCTTCTCTTCAACTTTTCTCTATTTCTCTGTTGAGAGCCACTGACTGCGCTGCTAGTTTATTTTTCTAATTTGCAATCTGTAACTTCTCTGTTTTGAAAAAGTTGCTTTAAGGAATAATGCACATGATTTATTTTTTGATTTTCTCCTTTTTTTTACATACAACTCCTAGTCAAATTGGGATTCCTATTTGTTGTAGGAGACTGATTAGTTATTATTTTTGGTAGCAAATAGGTTTTCTTTTATGGTAAGTTTAATCTATTTTTAGTTGTAATAACACTATTTAAGGAGGAGTTGATGATCAATAAAATACACAGCTTTACAAGAAAAGAACTCTATGTTCTTCTCTAACCCATCTCTATTAAAACCAACAATTGGTATCAAAGCTATTTTTCTTGAGGGACCTGTGAGTGAAGAGATTGATTCTGAAAATAGTTTTTCACGAATAGCTTTATCCGTTTTTTATGGTGAAAATTATCAATTATGGGTTGCGAGAATGAATACTTACTTGGAGGCTCTTGATCTATTGGAAGCTGTGGAAGAGGATTATGAAATTAATCCGTTGTCAAATAATCCCACCAGAGTCCAAATCAAGAGTCATAAGGAAAAGAAAATCACGAAGTCCCAGGCGAAGGCAACTCTGTTTGCTTTTGTTTCAACAACTATTTTTACAAGAATTATATCTCTCACATCACCAAAAGAAATTGGGATTATCTGAAGAAAGAATATGTTGGAGATGAAAGAATTCGAGGAATGCAAGTACTGAATTCAATAAGAGAGTTCGAGTTGCAGAGAATGAAAGACTCCGAGACAGTCAAAGAGTACTCAGACAGATTACTTGGCATTGTTAACAAGGTAAGATTACTAGGCATTGAATTTAAAGATTCAAGAATTGACAGTGCCCGAAAGATATAAAGCATGTATAACTACCTCCAAGATTGCCTTGGCAGAGTTGTTAAATTCTTTTCAGGCACTGGAACAAAGGAAACTTTTAAGGCATGATGGTATGGTTGAAGCAGCCTTAATAGCTAACCACAAAACTCAAAAAAGGGGTAAGAATATAAAAAATTACCTACCTTGTGAGCACTGTGGAAAATGGGTCATCCACCATACAGATGTTGGAAAAGGCCAGACGTGAAGTGCAACAAGTGCAATCAACTTGGCCATGAAGCAATTATTTGTAAAAGCAAATTTGAGAACCATGAAGCAGATGCACGTGTGGTCAATGAAGAAAAAGAAGGCCATCTTTTTGTTGCAACATGTAGCTCAAGTAAGGTTTCAACAAATTTTTGGTTGATTGATAGCGGTTGCACCAACCACATGACTTATAACAAGAGTTTGTTTAAAGAATTAAAGCTTACTGAAATATTCAAAGTTAGGATCTGAAATGGTGACCAGATATTTGTTGAAGGAAAAGGAACTGTTGTCATCAAAACTAGTTTAGGTAATAAAGAAATTTCAGATGTTCTTTATGTACCTAGTACTGATCAAAACTTGTTGAGTATATGTCGGTTGGTAGAAAAAGGATACAAAGTATCCTTTGAGGATAAACATTGCTTCATCAATGATGGTGCTGGAAAAGAAATTTTAAACATTAAGATAAGAGGTAAACACTTTTTATTTGGTCCAATGGAAGACGTTTATTTAGAATATGAAAAAGATCATAGGCTGGAAAAATTAGAAGATAATCCTCTAATTTAAAAAGCACAAACAATATGTGAATCTGCTAGGTTTAAAGGAGCTTTCAATGTCTCTAAAGGAATTGAAGCTAAGGAGGAGTTATCTATGTTTCAGAAAAATAAAACAGGTAAGTTTAAATTCAAGATGCAAATGAAGAAGGAAGACATGCCAAAATGATTTAATAGTCAAGGGTTGCATTCAAGATAAGAAGTGAATTTAGTTCACTACAAGAAAGATGAATTGCAGATTTATTCGCAAGGTCACTTTCGGTTATCAAGTGTGGAGATCACAAGACAGAAGATCAAAATTTTGCAGTTCCTAAAGCAAGGAGGAGTGTTAAAAGTTGCTTAAGGAATAATGCACGCGATTTATTTTTTGATTTTCTCCCTTTTTTTACATACAACTCCTAGTCAAATTGGGATTCCTATTTGTTGTAGGAGACTGATTAATTATTATTTTGGGTAGCAAATAGGTTTTCTTTTATGGTAAGTTTAATCTATTTTTAGTTGTAATAACACTATTTAAGGAGGAGTTGATGATCAATAAAACACACAGCTTTACAAGAAAAAAACTCTCTGCGTTCTTCTCTTACTCATCTCTAATAAAACCAACACTCTATTTTGCAATTTTTTTCTCTGTTTTGTATTTTCTTTATCTATTTTGCTGTCTTTTGTCTATGTTCTGCAATTTTCCCTTTAAAATGTTTTTCGTTGTTATGGTATCTATTATTTTGCTTTTTCATTTAAGAATGGAAAGATTTGCTTTATATGTTATTTCTGTTAAGTTCTTGATTATTTACCTATGCATTTTTTTTTGTATTAAATAGCGCTTTAGTTGAAAAAGTATGCGCTTAGCTTCATGCTTCTTGCTTTGGTGGAGTAAGCCCTTCTTGTTTTTTCCGCTTCTCGCTCTCCAAAACAGTGGCTGAGAGTATAAATAAAGCTGAGGATAAAGAGTCGCCTTGCTTTATTCCTGTTGTAGAATGGAAGAAACCTATGGGTTGACCATTGAACAATATAGAATACCCATTTATTTGCAGTAAGTCTCCTTATCATGTCAATGAGAATATCTGCAAATCTCATCCTCTTGAATGTATTAGAGAATCTAATGAATGTATTAGACATGGTATGGTTTGATCCTTTGGCAGGATTTTCCGCTTATGTATAACACACCCTATTCATTATTACAAGGTGTATTGCTCATACATAGCAAATCGTGGTATTATTATTAGTTATACATGGGTTATTACTACATAGATAAGCATGGTTAAAGATAGAAGCTCTCTTAATACACCAAAAACAGTGGCTAAGAAATAATCCCGCATAACTGATCCCAAAACACAACTAATCCAACATTACTAGTGCACTCCTATTCAGCACTATTCTGACACACACTACCAAACAACCTCTAAGAATATAAAAGCCAAGATACCCTATCGTAGGCTTTTTCCAAGTCCAATTTGATCACCACATTGACTGGTTTACCTTTTTCCTAATATCAGTCATTATTTCCTGTGTCAACAACACATCCTCGATAATGCTTCCCCTTTACAAAGCCTGATTCTATCACATATCACCCATGAAATGAACTTATTGATAAAGTTACTCATTGGTTTTACGTCTGAGTAGCTTTGGATCTGATCTTTCTTAGGTAATAGCACCAAGTTTCTCTAAGTTATAGCCTTTAGAAATGTCTGTCCCTGATAGAAAGTGCATAGAAGTCTGAAAGCATCCTAGCCTTCCTAACTCATCTCATAGAAGCTACCTGTGAAACCATCTGGGTACTAGAACTTTTCCCATTTAAGCTCAGACAGAGGTTCAGAGCATAATCCACAGTTTTTAAACTGCCACTATCCCATCATAAAACCTTTTATGCGACTGAGACTAGATTTTATAAATGTTTGTGGCTGTTCATATTTATTGATTAACCCCCCACCCCCCCACTTGATGTTTGTCATGTCTATTACACTATTATTTTGAATGTGTGTATACACTTTTTTACCTCTGTTTCCAACCTATGCAGTATCATACAGTTTTCCATTATAGAAAGATCACCTTTTCCTCTTGGTCATGTTAGAGATTGCAGCACTTAAGATACTTATTTTGGTACTTGCAAGATTTTTCAGATGGCAAGGGGAAAAAAGTGGGCGAATACTATTCAACTTTTCACAGGACACCTAACAGAAAGAGATTCTCGCAAAAGGAATGGGAAGATTTCACGCAAGAGTCTACTAAGGAAGCTGTAGCTGAATTAGCTGCTTCTCCTGAATTCACTGATTGGATCATCAAGCATGCTGATAGAATACAGCTTCTACCGGGGGATAGTTCGGATGAGTCAGTTGGCAGTGGGTCAGACTCAACAGATGAGAATGCTGCAGAGAGTTTTAGCGGGCTTGGCTTGTTTAACTGGAAGCATCGATAGTAGCTACTTCCTCTTAAGCGGATACTATCTTCCAATTAGTGGTATGCTTTTACCTTTCAATTTTCTCCTAATCTTTGTAACAAAACTGTGGGTATCGTTATCTTGTTTAACAAAACTTTTCACAATTTTACCTCTACTTACCATTTTACCTATTGAAACACTTTAATATTAATAATTTTTGTACCTATCAAACACTAAATGACAATTAGCTTACAAAATATTCTGCGTGTACCTCACGCACGAAACTATGATAAGGAAACAAATTAAAATTTGACAAGTGGCAATAGGGGCCCAAAAATTATGGTGAAGTGCATTTTACATTTGAAAAAGTTAAAAGATTGTTTCAAGTCTATTTCTAACTATTTTTTTAAAAGAAAATATTAGTAATTGCCAACACCTATAACCACCCTTTCGTCTCCATTTTTTATTACCGTCGGCATTCCTTTCCCTAACTGCAAAACTCAACATTTTTTCAAATTGATTTCAAATTCAATGGTCTCTTTTTCATATCTTATATGGAAGAGAGAAAGATATGTAGAGACTGGTACAAGAGCGCGGAAGAAAGAGTCTACGGAGGATCATTTAAAAATTGATGGCAATGAAAAATCTAGAGGATTCAGATTAATTTTAGTATAAACCACATAAATTTCTTATATAGTGAAAGTATTTTCGTATAATTTCGTTAGGTTTTTCCTCTCCCTAATTTGTAAAATATACTTATACATTAGGTAGTTCCTCGTACGTTGTTTAAATATATGATAAAATAGGTTTACCTATATTTATGGAAAGAGAAATCAGATAATATCTTTTTTTTTCTTTAATTAACGCTATTAATTACCTATCATTATGAATTGTATGATTAGATATAGTAACTAAAATTTAAATTCAAAAAATTCTTAAAGATCACTGTTATTTTTTCTCATTGTTGTATTACGTTTTTGAAAAAAAAAAAAAAGAAGCTGCCTTGTTCTTTCTTCAATTCTTGAAAAAAAAAAATATGAACATCCCCATATTGTTGTGTCATTTTGATATTTGGGAGTCGAAAATTATTTATTAATCCTACAAAAAGTGATGCAATTATTGTTTTGGAAAGTATTAACTTTTTTAAATGATTGCTACGATTCTGATGGAATTGAATATTGATGAAATTCGTAAAAAAAAAAAAAAGTATAATACATTGTTGATGGTAATTCTTGTCCAATTATCATAAGGAATGGCAATGGAGTGAGGGTTTACAATGAGTTGAAACAAGTTTTGGGGTTTGTCGTCTGCTGTGTATATCAACTTTCGACAAATTGAATAAGGAAATCGAATTTGATAGAGAAACAGGGACTGTACTTTGTATTGAAGGTAGTGAATCTGATTTTGTTGTGTTAACGGTTGTTGAAACGCAAAATCAGTATTCATTATACGTTCCAGAATTTAAAGTGAAAAGCTTCAATACTAATTGCATGAACACCGAAATAATGGTTAACCAGTTTTATAAGGATAAGCAAACTTTGACTGCGATAATGAAAAAATATGTGATATCTAATGGCTTTAACATAAAAATTAAATGATCTGACAAACAAACGTATGAATAGAAATATTATTTTAATTTGTTGAAAGTTTAGTGAATGGTTTTTTTTTTTTTGTAATAAGGTGTTTTGAACGAATTGTTGTTTGGGTGCTGTTATCTGTTTGTTGAAAGAAGTAGTAATAATGTATAATATTTACTCATACATTCGAAAGAATGTATAATCAGATCGTAATAGATGGAATTTTTACATTTTAATTAAAATCATGAATTGTATATCTATATTCATACATTGATTACCTGTTTAGATTTAATGCATCTATGTACTGCACTGTCGTAACAAAGACTGCAAAAAGGTCCTCAAGACCTCTTGTATGAATCATTCCGAAATATTTGTTGTAAAAATATTTGATTCGGAACACACATGCAGTCTTAGTGACAGAGTACTAAATAACTTGGTTGCGACAACAGCTTTTGTGAGTGAATTTACAACACCAAAATTAATTAATCACAAGAGAATACACACACCCGCGAACATAATTGAAATAGATAAAGGCTGTTTATGGAGTTGATATTAACTACATGATGGCTTGACGCATAAAAGAGAAGGCAATTGGGATGCTTAGAGGTGGACCGATGGGATGCTTAAATCTATATGTTGAACCAAGTGTAACCTAAATCGCACATTCGGATGCATAAGGCATTAGATAATGAGTTTAAATACTTGTTTATTGCCTTAAATCCCATGATAAGAGGTTTTGAGTTTACCGATCTATTGTTGTTGATGGTGCTTATTTGAGTGGTCCATACTAAGGAACCTTTGTTTCGGCAAGCACACTTGATAGTGCAGGTATTAGTGATTACTGTTATACTTGACTTTGTGATTATTATGTAGATTTCTATGTATTGAGTTGGCTTATACATTGTTGTATATGTATAATATGCTTATACATTGTTGGTGTATGCATAGTGATTTTCAGAATTGCAAATACAGTACCTATTATATTGACATACACATACGTTATTTGATTTTTTTTTTAATTTAGGTTGTATTCTGCCATTAGCTTACGACGTTGTGGATTCCGAGAATAACAATGCATGAACATGATTTTTTCATCAGTTTAGAAAAATATTTGAGGAATGGGACAACATGTGTGTTGTATCGGATCGAAACGAGAGTATAATAAAAGGTGTGGGCATTGTTTATCCTAATGTCCCCCATCTAGCATGTATTTGACATTTATGGAAAAACATTTGCACATATTTTAGAAAAAATAAAGATAGGCTTAGTGACCTTTATTATTCCATGGCTAAAGCATTTAGAAAAGAAGATTTTGATTACATAATGTCAAAGGTTGATAAGGTTGATCACAGGGTTAAAGAATACCTGGAAGAAGCTGGATATGAAAAGTGATCTAGATGTTATTCGCCTGTTTATCCTAATAAAGATAACAACACCCAAACAACAATTCGTCCAATATAGCCATATGTATTAACGGATGTTTGGTAGAGGCTAGAGAACTTATTCTAGGTTTCCTTGAAGAAGTTCGAATCTTATTTGCAGCATGAAATTGTAAGAAAAGTGAACTTGCATCTTATACCAACATAACACTCTGACGAAGATTTGGAGAAATTCTGACTTTTAATGGGGCAAAGGCTTTGAGGATGATAGTATGTATTAGTGTATTTATGATATTAATTTTCTTTTTTATTCATTATAATTTTTTATTTTAGCATATGTATGAATTAATTTATTTCTAATGGGTTAAGGCAGCTGATAATTATCTTTACTGTGTGTATGAATTAGGAAGGAGATACATTATGAATATTGAGCGTGGAACCTATAACTGTGGCCGGTGTCAAATTGATGAAATACCCTGTCCACACGAAATTGCTATGTTAAAGAGTAAAAATGTAGATGTAAAAGATTATGGTTGTTATTGCTCAGAATTGTACAGGCCAAAAATCATTGTCAAGACGTATGAACTCCCGATAGTTTCAATGTCAGACATGAAGGATTGGAATGTTCCCCAATTTGTTGATGACGAAGAAGGTTTTCCGCCCAAATAAAGAAGACCTCCAGGCAGGCCAAAGAAAGGAAGACATTTGAAATTAGGTGAATCACTTTCTTCAAGTTCAAACTATTGCGATAAATGCGGACATGCAAGTCACAATCGAAGGACGTGCAATTTTTTTCCAAAGGAAACTTGAAGAAGATAATCTGTTTTTCTATATGTTGACGCTTAGAATGTCTTGATTGAATAATCATTTTACGTAGTTTATGTTGATACCCTGGAATTATTTTGAATATTTTATATTATTTTTTAAAGTTTAGATCTTAATAACTATTTGGTCAATTTTCACAATAATGTGCTAGCTTTATTGTTTATGTATAATTAATTCTTATAAATGGATCACAATGTCATGGCTTTGTAATGTATAATCTTTCTTATACCTGACCATATGTACAATATCATGTCTAAAATTCAAAAGTAAATGTACATTCATGTATTGTATTTTAATGAAATTTAACTTGCCATTGTATATTGTATGATTTTTTTTATACTTTATTTAAATGTTTGATTTTATAATTTTTGATATTTTCGTTTTTGTTTTTAACCATTACTATAAGTATGATACTATGTTATACATAAATTTTTATGTATGATGTAAATTGACTTTGGTATAACTTCCTCTTATTTGCATATCAATCATACATTTATTATTAAAAACAATCAAAAAGTAATAAAAATAAAAATACATTAACATTATGTTATAAATGTATGTTATAGTTTTTTAATTTAGTTTTTTGTCTGATGCTAACATTTTCGTTAGTTATTTTTAACAATATGTACGATAATATGTTATACATGGCTTTAATTGTATGAAATATATGTTCAATGTATTAGACAGTCTGTATAATCTAGACAATATATGTTATTAACTTATAAATAAACTTATGTACTGAAAAAAAATATACGTTAGATAAACAATAAAACATTAATGTGTAATTTATTGTTATACGTCAACCAAATTTTGTAGTAACAATGCAATATGTTGTATGTCATTGTAAAACACTTAATTAAAAGATATGTATGCATAAGAAGATTTAGGACATTAATAAAACTTAAATTGAATTCCAACATCAAAAAATAACATGTACTCAAACTGTCTAACATCAACGACTAAAACAACAAAATAGATATTTCCATGCATAGTATTATAAATGAATATTACTCTAAAGTAACAATTGAACTTTCATCAGCTGATTGGAGCCAACTATTCCTAGGACGAGGAGGATCGTCATTGTCACTTGTGGATGCTTTATTAGCCTTTGTAACTCCGTAATGCCATAGCAAAGAAGAATAACGTGCACATTGACTTCCAGCATCAAAACCACATGAATGCACGTCCAAACTTTTACTTAAAATTTCTGCGTATGCAACCACAAAGATGTTACGGTCCCTGATTTGGAAAAAAATTATGAAATAACAGTCGTTCAATAATTATAACATTATTATACATGTTATAAAAATGTAAACCAAAATCACTTACAAACTATCAGACGCTTGCTGTGGTATGTTTTGAATGTAGTCGACATCAAATGAGTTTTGATTGATAAATTGAGTGCACGGACCAAGCTTGTCTTTGTACGCTTTCAGCGTTGACCAGTCAGTTCACTTTGTTTTGCTAAAAACAATCACTGTCTAACAAGTAAGTAGGGAGCATCACTGCCAACTTTTGTATTTCATTTGATAGTTCCCTTTTTCTTTTACTTGCTAATGAGTCATAGACACGTATCACTCTCTCCTTCAATACAATTATAGCCAACACCCAGTGAAATACTTTGCCACAGTTTACTGGAACATAAGCCTCATCGACCATACGCCATGGTGATCCAGCAGGAATACAAAATTCATTAATTGTGTTTGTGATTGAATCTTCATTCTTGGCCACAACAAATGATTTTGTATAGTCTTGTTGTGAAGATATCTAAACAGATGGAGAATCTAGATAATATCGACTATATGTTTTCTTTATATATGTCTTGAAGAAGCAACTGGTTGTTGTGTATTTGTAATTATCACATAACTACAACTTTGATTTCTTTCTCAAGTGGTAGAAGATCACATCTAAATACTACATATGCAAACATGATGAAAGATTAAAAAAAAAAAACAATGCATCCTATACTCACTTATGTATCATCTATTGATAGTGTATGTATGATAAAGTATTATACATTATGTTTATGTATGATCAAAAGTTTTACTGCATGTTCTAGCGGTAAGAAAACTAAAATGTCATATCTACTTAATGGGTAATCTTTTTCATAACTCTACACATGTACAGTTTCACGTTTAAAAAACTAAAATAAAATGAAACTAATGTATGATAAAGTGTTATACATAAATTTTATGTATGATCAAAAGATTTGATTAGTGTATCAATTACTTGTACTATATGTATGATAAAGTATAAACTACTTATACTATATGTATGATAAAGTGTTATAAATTATCTTTATGTATGACAAAGTATCAATTACTAATACTATATGTATGATCTAACTGTTATACTATATGTATAATTTTTTCATAACTGAACACAGATGCAGTTTCATGTTTAAACAACTAAAACAAAAGGAAAATTGATGTATGGTATTGTATTATACATCTATTTCTATGTATAATGCTATATATTACATCATAAAAAAGAAAAATATTCAGTTTATATCAATAAGCACATGTATTATATGGTATTACAGTTCATTTTCTAATAATAACATGTGCTACATGTACGATAAGTTATTGTAATTCAGTTTATATGTATAAGGCAAGATTTTCTTATTATTATTTGACATAACTATAAATTAATGACACCATACGAATTATAATGTAGCATAGTTAACTTTTAATATATGAACTCACTGTTGTATGTAGTATTTACAATCTACCAAAATATTGATATATATGTATGATATTGTATTATACTTTCTAATCTATATAAGATAAAATTAAACTGTTCAACTCATTGTATCACAGTTAGACATAAAACTATTCAACTCATTGTAAGAGTTATTATAATACAAATTTCACACCAAACAAAAAAATTATTTTAAAACTCAAACAATAGTATGTCTCGGATAAGTATTAACACAATTGAATTAAAGTTAGCTTAATTTACCTCTTCATTCCATCATGTTTTAGGTTGCGATATGAGGTAGAACCAATTCTTTGACTGTGGCTATTCAATGACAAAGTCTAACTGTGGATAGCTTAGACCTGAACTATTTTTCAGATAGTGATTTTCGATTTGTTTCTTTTACAATTAATAATGTATAAACATCACAAATATTTATGTTGACGTATTATTTTTATAAAAAATGAAAAAAGTTTTCAAATCACTTACTTTCCAGCATGATATTTCAATAACCCTACGATAATTCATTGAGAGAAATCCAACAACAATTGATTAGGCAACTCTTGGTGAATGGTACAACCATCTGAAGCGTACTTCTGCTTCTCTTCATTATTAGAATTAACCTCATCCTTAGATTTTGAACCAAATTTTGTTACATACAAGAACCTGAATACCCTCGACTTCTTTTGTCCCTTTTTACTGGTGCTTTGGTGGCTTCGTACTCCCGAAATTGAGCATCTGAAAAGTCAGGTGAAAACTGACTGTCATTGGCTCTCGGACATTATATTTAGAGTACCAACATCCAATGCCTTTGTAATAAAAGGTGTTGACAACCCAAATAAGAGTGCATCAACAACTTCTTAAACATAATCTGGTATTGTGACACCAAAACCATCCTACATGCACGAATATGAATGTGTTTTGAATGAATCTAGCATGATTGTACAAATCTAATTATACGTAACCTATATAAGTATAAGCAGAATCAGACATAGCAAAACAGAAGTGGTACCACATAACAGTTATACACAACATATATATGTATAAGGTTATTCATACATATCTATACACAATAAGTAACCTATATATGTATAAGGTTATTCATACATATCTATATAGAATCAATAATATGTAATATTTATATATGTAAAATCTATTCAAAATACCTTCTGATCGCTTTACACGTCAGTTACTGGTGTACATTCAGTATTTATGTTGACACATGATTGGATATCCATGTCCACTGGTTAAATTGTAACTGGATCATCTTTTATGGTTTAAAACTGTGGATCTATGGCCTCACCTTCATTCTGTTTAATAACAAAAAAAGAAGCAGGGTTATGTCAGCTTTGAATGTATAAATGTAATTATACATTAGTTACCTTTGTATAATGTTTATCATACATAGCAAAACACTTGTGGTAACAACTAAAATTTATAGAGAACCTATTTATTATAAGGGTATTCAAACATATCTACAAAGAATCAGTACATACATAACTTTTATATAGATAACATTTATTCAAAATACCTTTTGATCGCTTTAAACGTCCGTTTTGGTTGTACATTCAGTATTTGTGTTGACACATACTTGAATATCCGTGTTCGCAGGTTGATTTGCAACTGAATCATTATTTGTGATTTCAGTCAATGGACCCTTGGCCTCATCTTATGCTTTTTAATAACGTAATAAAAAGGTTTTACATATGGTAAATATACAGATTTATAGTAACAAAACCCACATTTTTGATAAAAAAGTATCATCACATCCTTCAAAGATAGACTGTCCAGTTTTTTTGATTGTTCACCGCGACCTTGTTCCATATCAATCATTTTCTCATCTTATATTTAAAATAACAATACGCATGTATGAACATTTCATCAAAGTAAGATAAAGTTGAATGTTAAAAGGTTTTATACCAGTGATTCTTTATTTTGTTATTTCTTCAAAGCTTTAACAACCTCACCAGGTATATTTGATATTACTATAAACAAAACAACAACTTTTTTATCAACCTTATAACGTACAAAAAAATAAAATTAGAAACAACTCAATTTTTTTTTTGAAAAAAAATATCAACAAGTAAGTTAACTTACATAGTAGTTGATGTAAGTCTTTATTTCATCCATGTCTAAAATCAACTTAAAACTCCCTTGAGGCGTTGTGGTAGATGAAGGAACATACTTGACTTGGTCACGCTCTGGAGACACACCAATTTCTCCTTGATGACGATGTTCAAATTGAGTTGATACCTTATCTTTTGAATCCTCTTGATTTTTAGAAAAAGAACACGACACATGACGTACTGAACGAGCACGTGTAGATTTCTCGTCCTCCTTCAACCCTGGACTTTCTTCCTGAAACATAACTGTCTTTCTTCTCTTCGGTGCTTATTCAAATGATAAAGGTAAAGATAAGCCAACCTTTATCAGAATTTCCTGCTGTGGTATAGTGTTTAAATCATCAAAGTCTTTATCTGTAGTAATAACACGCGGTTGATCTCCATCAGCTCACCTTTTCAACATTTGATCAATAGATATTGAAGCAACAGATGTTGGAAGTGGATCAAAAATCTCAAAATCTTCTGTTAAAGACAAATCCAACCTCTGAACTTCTTTATTTGTAGGTTGTATATTCTTGTAAGAAAACTGAAAAAGTGAATTTCAAAATGAAATATTAGGACTTCAATAAATTGAATTGAAAAAGAAAAAATTAAAAGGTTATACAATTACCTTACTGAAAATTCCAGCCATAAAAGACTCATACTTAGGCCTTGTACAATCCACAGACCAGTTGAATATTCTTGGGATGATGTTTCTCTGTAGGACAGTAATTTTTTTATCGACCTCAGAATAACACTCAAACATCCAAACATTGAGTAAGTGTGGCATGCCACCCAAAGAATATAACTATTTTGCGACAAAGAAATCCTGCCTCCAAGAGTTCATCAACTTGTCAAATGTAATCTTTCCCTATGGAAAGTGTCTGTACTGACCATCTTCAACCATCTGGAAGTGCTCTAAACTGATGGGTGATTCATGATGCTGAGAAAACATGAATGTATGAACAAAGTATAATATCGCAAGGTTCAGCGCATCTTAAGAGTTATCAAAATTTCCCATTGTCACACGTTGTATCATTTTTGACCTAGGTATTCCACCTACAACATTAGAAAAATACTTCGACGTCAAAGCTTATTTTAACGATGAGGTATACATATACTCATCAATATTACCGGTACATTTAAGATTGGTAATAATGACAAAATCAAGCATCGTAAATTTCAGTATATTCCCCTAAACCCACACATGAATCTTATTCTTATTATCCTGCTGGATTTCTAGTATCAGTAAACATTTTGATATCTTCCCCATCCAGTTGCACTGGGGCATGTCGAGAAAGACCCCAAAAATAATATTTCTAAATGCCCCAAATATATTTTCTCCAAAATACGTCTTTATATCTTCGCCAAAAGCATAGTTATATAAGCTACCCATATGCAATGGGTGAGTCGGGACTTTATCAACATGGTATTTCATTCCTTGAAAAAGTGTATACTCTAATTACACAACAGTTGCACATATATGAGGGCAACTTATACATTTAAAAAATAAACTATAGTAATGTATAATGTCATACTACACATCTAAATTTTTCACCTTAAACATGTATGACCTATAAGCTTGACAGAAGGTATAATGAAAACTTATACAAAAATAAGACTTTCTAACAGTATAATACCACATAAAATATAAAATTCCTCTTATATGTAATAAGAACTTCTAATGTATAACATATTGAAATTTATATCAGAATACTTATATTATACATTAAAATAAATATAAGGGGAACTTATACATTTAAAAAATAAACTGCAGTAATGTATAATGTCATACTGCACATCTAAATTTTTCACCTTAAACATATATGACCTATAAGCTTGACAAAAGGTATAATGAAAACTTATACAAAAATAAGACTTTCTAGATGTATAATACAACATAAAACATAAAATGCCTTTTATATGTAATAAGAACTTCTAATGTATAACATATTGAAATATATATCATAAGACTTATATTATACATTAGTCTTCCAAAATAACTAATGTATAATGCCTGATATATTATATCTTATACTTCCAAATAAAAACTTCAAGAATGTATAATGTTAAATCATACATATAAAATATTAACATTATACATTATTTATGTATAAACTTGTTAGAATGTATAATGTAACCTTATACAAAATTCATGGATTCTAATTATATAATTCAACTAATAACAAAAACAACCTCTTCAATTTTTATAAAAACTTATATTATACATAATTGTGTTAAATAAAGTAACGTATAATGTATAAAATCTACACCTTTGGAAGCCGTGGTCATTCAGAATCATCAAGCTTCTTCTGATTTGTTGATTTTGAAGCTGACTTCTTCGAACTAGAACTGACCACTTCCTTCAATTTATTCATGGTTACCAGATCGTTTCAGTGCTTTGAACGATTCTCTGCGAAATTGAGTTCTTCAAAATCAAATGTACCGGGAATAAAATCTAAAATGGAAATATTTTGTTCTTGAACATCTAACTGACTAAGTCCTAAACTAAAGCTAGGACACGAATCCATTACCAAATTTATACTATCTTGCTTAAGAACTAACAATTATAAATTAAAAAAAATACAAAGATCTGACTTTTAATATATGAAAAAATACAAAATAATATAAAAATCAAACTAGAATGTAATTGCAAAAGGAATTAATTTCATAAAAACAAACATGCAACCAAAAAAGGATCGGAAAATTTTCTGATTTGGTAAAGTTAAAAAAATAAAAAATTAATGAATAAAATCAGTAAGTTCAATTAATGTTTGAAAACTTATAAAATGGTAACCTTTAAGTACACGATTGCTTGATTTTAGGCGTGAAAAAAGGGATTCAATAATGGAGGATAAAACTGATTTGTAATGGGAGAGAAAAAAGGGAGGAAAAGGCGGCCTTTTTGTATATATAAGAGTAAGGAGAGAGAAAGTAAAAAATTAAAAAATTTTAGTAATTAATTTGGGATTTATATAATTACTTTACCAATATGAGATTTATTGTAATAAGGTAAAGTTATCTTCCGTATATACATAAATTTTAGTTAATTTTATCAAATTATTTGATCATTTCTAATAAGTTTAGTGGATTTATATTTGAGTTATAATGTTTGCTCCGAGGTTACTGACAATAGAGATGGACGGACGACAGTCATTTTCTAAACTTGGATGCGGAGAAATTTTTTTCTTTCTTTTTGCAGATTTCATTAGTTTATTCACAAATTATTTTCATTTTTAAGACTGAAAAAGAAATAAAATAATAAAGAATGAAAGAAAAAATGCTGGAGTTTTGAAAATCTAAAAATGGGTGAAGAAGATGACGACTATCAGAGTGAGGGTGGGGGTTGTTTTTATTTTCTATTAAGAATATTATTATAAAAAATGATTAAATAATCTGCTTAAGTTATATTTATTTAGTGTCAAGTATTTTCAAAGAAAATAGAGTGTGAGTTTTTCTTAAAGAATATTATTGTGAATCAGTTCACGCATTGAATAAATGCGAGGAGCACTTTCTTTGCCACATCAACACTTTGTGTTTAGTCGGTACTCATTTTGAATAGTTAGATTTTCTGAGTTGAGGGATTCAAGTAAAATCTCGAAACAAGTTTAAGAACCTATCGATGAATTGAAGTTAATTTTTTTAATCTTCTTGTCTTAAATATATAATGTGAAAAGTTACAATTAGAAATTTCCAGAAAAGCAAAGGAGATTTTTTTCTAATTAGACTAAAAAAGAAGTAAGACAAATGGCCGCTTTAATCTTAACTTGGGTGGATCAGGATGGACTTAAAAAATTGATGACTCAAGGCCCAATTCTACCCAATATTGGGGTACTAATTCATGTTACTATCACTTACATTTACAAAAGTTAGTTTAGATATCTTATCTTTTCTAACATAGAAATCACTAACCTTTGACATACTAATTAAAATGTCACGACGCAAAAGATGCTGAACTTTTCAAGGCTGACTTTTCTCTTAAATCTAATAAATAAAAGTTCATTTTTTTTGGTAAACACAACATTGTTGTTAGCAAAATTGAAATTTACAGTAGCTGATTTTGGACTATCTACTATCCTATACAATGATTGGAACACCCACGATCTTGGCCTTGCAAAATTTTTTTGGTTTTGAGCATAGTGATCAAGATACAATAGGACAAGCCATTCATACCCTTTGGATAGGATCTTATCCAACCTACCATTCCCCTATTGTACCTTAAGTAGCCTAGGAAGGACAGTATACTGTCTCTTATATGAGTGACCCTCCCCTCAATCGTACCCTAACTATACGAGTCGTACCCAACATGATCATATGGAGTGAACTCTTAACTTGAGTGGACTATTTTGTATACGGTTGGTGTATATGAGTTAGGGTTGAGTTGTACCCTTTGGATATGACTCAAGGGTGTACACTCGTACCCTTAATAGTGTGTGATACCTAAGAGGAGACTAGGGTACTATTCAAGGTACCACTCTAGGGTACGATTCCCTTAATGAGTCATACCCCTGGAACGGGTCTAATTTTTAGCTTTTAACTAAGGGCCTTGTGGTCATTTTCTATACCTTAAACCCTAATACCTCTCACTATATAAGTGTATATGTCCTCCTTAAGAAGATTTTGAATGGATTTAACACCCTAAACTCTCTCTCAAATACTCTCAAAGTTTTTGGAACAAGATTGAAGGCTAGGGTTTGGAGGGTGCTCATCTAGAAGATAAAGAGGAGTCAAGTTCTTGGTGATTCATCTTATTTAAGGTATGTAACTCTTTACCTTGTTAAATAACTCTAAACTCATATATGTCACACTTGGATTAGTAAGTGTACATGGTGGTTTTGAAATCTAATGAAAAGGGTTTTATTGCCTAATGATGAATAATGCTATTTTTTCCTTAAACTTGTGTTTGTACATGTTATTAATGATAGTTGAGATATATGGGTTCTTGTTTTATGTGTTTTAACATGAGGTTCTTGAGTAACCCTAATTTTGATGATTTCTACCATGAAAATAGCCTTGTAAATGTATGCACATAAGGTGTTTGTGAAAATGTCTAAGTGAATTATCTAGTCACATATTGGCAATGTTTTGAACAAGGGCAATAAACCAATAAGAATGAATGATTGATAAATAATACCGTAAATATATTGTAAGCCATGTATTGTATAATTGAATGACTTTGTAGAGCTAATGACTAATAAGGAGGGTAAAACCTCTAAATATGTAAATGAACTTGAGTTGTATGTTGAGCCTAAATGTGGTGAGAATGTGGTGAAAGCTTTCTAATGAAATGTGAATAATTAGGTGGATATTGACGATCATTAATTGAATTAATTTAAGACATTTTGTCTATTGAAGTAACTAGTGGTTAAATGGTTCCGTGAAGGTCAAATGTGTATCTATGGAATTAGTCTAGTGAACATGAATGAGTCATGTTAATAATTTAATGATTGTGAATGCTTGATAAATTGTTGATAAGAACCTTATTAATCATGTAATGGATTAACTTATGGCCTTAAATAAGGTGATGGCCCTATAAGTATAAATGGTTGATAATTGGTATTGTGTTGATGTTATTAGCCATGGAATTAGTTAAATTATGACCATGTTGGTTTGATGGCTAAGAAAAGGGGTTCAATTCCCTAAGTTCGAACTTGAAATTGTATGTGGAACTAAAGTATGGTATGTAAATGCTAATGAAGATTGAATGAGTTAGTAAAGGTCTTGATGACCGTCGATTGAATTTAATGATGATTTGAATTGAGGCATTGGCCTAATAAAGTGTTTATAGATGAATATTTCCATTAAAACTTATGGTCCCGTATGGGCCTTGAGGACCATGAATTGAATTGTATGACGAGTTGAGTTAGGGCATTGAACTATTGTTCTAGTTGAGCAGTGAAGGCTTCCATGAAGACAATGTGGTCCCATATAATGTTGATATAGATAAGTGGTTCAAGTCCTTAAATGTTAAAATGAATTGTATGGATGTTAATGTATGAACAAATAGGTCAAGAGTTCAAATTTCGACTAATAATGGCGATGAGATGACTAGTGGTTCGAGTCCCTAGACCAATGAAATGGCTTGTGGTTCGAGTCCCTTGCCCAATAAAATGACTAGTGGTTCGGGTCCCTAGTCCAATGAAATGGCTTGTGGTTCGAGTCCTTAGCCCAATGAAATTACTAGTGGTTCGAGTCCCTAATCTAATGAAATAGCTTGTGGTTCGAGTTCATCGCCTAAAGAGATCTCTTGAGGTCAAAATACCTCATCTAATGAAATGACTAGTGGTTCGAGTCCTTAGTCTGATGAGATGGCTTGTGGTTTGAGTCCCTTGCCTAATGAATTGATTGAATTGGTTAAATTGATTAATTAGTTGACTTGGTTGAATTTTTTTAGTTGGGTTGGGGTTCGGATTCCCATTGACTAAGGTAACGTAGAAGTTCAAGATTATAAAATTGGTAATGTGGAAGATTGAAAGTTTTTCACTCCTTGATTCATGAATGAATGATTTGAGAATGCATGTTATAACTTGTTCTATGGTTTGGCATATTGTGTAACTATATGTACATGTATATTCATATATACCTATACTTGTGTAGATATGACTGTATATAATGATTTGACTTGGATTGAACAAAATGTGGTATTTTATCCCTATCCTTGGCTAACATGCTAGTGCTCCAACCGCTAACCATCTCCGGATGCTATGTCCCCGCGCGACATAGGGGTTAGAGCATCTTCTTCTTTTATGTAGTGTCTAAGCGTTCGAGACTTCCATACTATGGATGACCTACCTTTCATAGTCACGTTATTTTATGTCTTAGACTTGTATAGATTTAGTGCTTAGGTATTGTCGGGGGCATATCCCAATATATTATTGACTTCAATTTGGTAGAGGCTTTTGTGGATGACTGTGGACTTGGGTGTATTGGCTAGATTTTTGATGTTAATGAAATATTAGATATTTCGTAAGTACTAACTATTGGCCTTATATTTTCGATATCTGATTATAAGGTCGGATTCACCTGACCCTTGTGGTTGTGATGATGGTTAGGTTAGGTTATTGGGGCGACCTCCGATTCATGTGGGATTGAGGTCCCATATGACATGGCCTGATTTTCGAGGCGTGTCTAGTTGGTATCAAAGCCAAGGATCATGGTAATTTAGGGGTCCACAAAGTTGTGTAAAGTAGAGTCTTTTTTTATGGGTGTGAAGCGCGCCACACTTATAAGAGAAAGGATATGAGATATTTAGGAATGTTTCGCTTTCTTATGTTTCAATCTCAAGAAATATAGAGTCTAAAGTCTTGGATTTCTCTAATTTCTGCTTGATCATCTTTCATATCATATATCCAAGAAAATCTGACATTCAAGCAAGATCTTCTATCCCAACTAGGGGTAATATGGACAAAGTTCATCCAAATTTTGGGATTCAGACCCAGTCAAGGGTAATGTCATCTGACTGTCCTTGTGGGGTTCCACCTATTCTTAGTAACTCAACTATTGGAGTTGGCACTTCCCTTCAGACATCTCAAAATGCTAGGTTCTGTCTCTCCTTTGCTCAGTTGGCTTAGGTTGGTGGAAAGAGGTCTAAGAAGAAGTATTGGGCGGGTCCTAGTTCTCTCTCTATGGCTAGTGCTCCCTACCCAATCCCGTTGGGAGGTATATATCTTTATATTAATAACGTTCATGGGCGTAAGGTTCCCAACATTAGGTTAGCAGGGCCCAATCCTTATTCACCTATCCTTCTTGTCGGTTTTGCGATCGATAACACTGTGGTTATTGTCAGAAAAGAAAGAACCGGTGTTTTAAGTGAGGCGAGTTGGGTCACATTCAATGTAAATATCCTATAGTGGCTGCTGCTTGGGTAAAGTGATGCTGGGTGTATTTATGCATCTAGCGTTACTATTCTAGCCTTTTTAGCCTTGTTTTGAGGATGATTCATGTGCTACATATGTTGATAATTATATGAATTTGCATTTAAGTGTCCATCTATGTGTTTACAATTTTTAATGGTGTTTTGACATGAGTTTTGATTCAAATTGATCATTTAGAATTCAACTGAGAAAACTAGTGTGACTAGCTTGAGCTAGGTGTTTGTCTAGTCTATCGTGTTGGGATCTAATGTGTTAAATGATATAGGATGCTTGGTGAATGAATTATGATAATATATGAAGGATTTAAAAGCTTTAAATCAAGTGGAAATAACTCAAAACGTCTTGGAATGGACCACGGAAGGAAAATACACAACTTGGGCTCAATTTGGAGTCCTGAAGCGTCCAGGGAGAGTAGAGGCATGCGGAAGGTCCTCTTGGCATGTGTTGTACACCAAATGGTTTGAAAGTAGCCCAAAATAGTGAACCACCACTTTGTGGTCATAATAGAGATGAAGGAGGCACTGCGTCGTGGTGAAAAGTAAATCTGCATTTGTCAATTTCCAAAATCTCAGCGCGATTACACTGCTTCGTAGGCTAATAGCGATGAGCTCACCACAATGATGTGATGACCATCAAAAATAGGATTTTTTTTGCCCAACTTAAGGATAATAATGTAGAAACCTAATCCAAGTCAGTTTATGACTTGTCTACTATAAATATAACGTCTTAAAATACGTTTTGGACATCTTAGAACCCCTAGATCGATTGGAACAACATTTCAGGCTACCACAACTTTTTTTTAGGTTTTATATTCTTTTATTTTTAGCTTATTTATGGTTTTAATCGTTCATACAATTATTTGGATGTTGATTATGACTATGAGTGGCTAAAAACTCCCTTTACAGGGTTAAAGACAAGAACATGAGTATTATTATTTTGAATAAATTTTGTTTGATTTACTTATCATTATTGGTTGTTTGTTTATTCTTTTTTTAATTATTTTAAGGATTGATCACCCTTAGAATGCATATATTGTCACCCTTGTGATCTGGGGGGGGGGGAGGGAATAGGGGGATAGAACATTGGAATGAACAAAGTATTGTTTGCAATCTTTTATGAAATAAGGAGTTCAAATTAACGTCTAGGACAGGGATGTACTTAGATGCCTTACTTGATTCAATGTAGGATGATAGCTTCATGAACTTAATTTGATTATTGCATCCCCACTCAACGAAATAATTGTAATGTCCAAGTTAGGTAAACGATTGGAGGTCGGGAGACCATGATTATGCCATTAACCCTACGAATCAACAACCAAGATAAGCAAGTTAATGAATAAAGTTCAATAACTTAGCATGATTGTTCAAAGTTCTTTAACCCTGGGGTTTACTCCATTGATTGTTCCAAGACTTTTAATTTTTGCATAGTTTACTTTTCTTTAGTTTACAAATTACAAACTCTATTTGGTTGCTTTTGCACCAATTGAATCTAAACTATAAACTGAAATTAAATAGTTGTTAGATCAAGTCCTTGTGAGATCGATAACTTGGCTTTATTGAAGGCCACTTTCCTACTTGGTAGACCACGTACACTTGTGTGTGCGCTGTCAAGTTTTTGGCACCGGTGCTGGGGACTTGTAATTTGGAAACTATTTTATTCTTAGGTTTACTTTTAGATTTTCTTGGTGTTTTTTATGCTTGGTCTTGGTTCTGTTTTTATAGGAAACAGATTTACAAAGTAGTGAGCTAGCAAGGGGTCAGGACTTAATTGAACTAAGTTCCGAACTTGAGCAACATTTCCATCAACAAAAGAGAGAAGCAATCCTTCTCCCCCAAATTCTGCAAATCCAAGAATACCAAGAGAATCCTGCCATCATGGTTGATGAACAAGCATCCCGTAGGAGAGTCAAAGAAGTGGCAATCCCACTTCCCATAAATTTGATCTCCCCATTTCAAAAGCCTGTGCTAGAGTCTATTTCGAGCTCAAACAAAATATGGTACAACTTTTGATTAGCAGTGGACAGTTCACATGGCTTTTACATAAAGACCACAGGTCCACTTGTGGAATTTTTTGGAAATCAATGATACATTCATTCCTACGGGTGTGAATGCAGACTATGTGCGGATGACGTTGTTCACCTTTTCATTAATTGGTAAAGAAAAAAAATAGTTGAATGCAAAACCAAAAAATTCAATCGCATCATTGGATGACATAGCCAGAAAATTCCTTATTCAGTTCTTCCCGTCTCGTAAGACTGTGTGACTTCGTAGTGAAATAGTGTAATTCAAAAAAATCTAGAAGACAATATTTATCATGCTTAGGAGAGGTTCAAGACTCTTCTTCGAGACTGTACACATCATTAATAGTCCAATGAGGTACTTGCTCATACTTTTGTAGAGGCTCTTAATCAGAATATGAAAACTTTGTTAGATTCAGCTGCAGGTGGTCAAGCTCTTGAGATGTCATATGATGAGCTGTACACTTTACTGAACCACATAGCTCAAGGAAATCCATAATGGCATGGTGATTCTAGGAGTGCCACAAAGAAAATTGCAGGTGTATTGGAGGTGGACCAATTTACTGCTTTATAATCTTAGGTTGCGACATTGAAATATATGATTGACTCAATTCAGCAGCCTGAAATTAGGAGCTACACAGCCTAAAACAATAGTTAATGCAGTTCAACAAACTAGTGATTGGTGCAAGGTTTGCGGACATAGTGGTCATTCTGCGGCCATATGTGCGTCCAATCCTGAATATGCGATATATGTAGGAAATGCTCAAAGGAAAAATTATGGAAATTTCTACAACATGAAATGGCATACTCAGCCACTAAATCAGCCCTGGAATGCCCAACAACAACAAATACAGTAACCACAGGCACAAGGAAATCATTCAAGTAGCTACTTGGAAGATATAATCAAGCAGATTCTAGCTAACCAGACACAGTTGGCTGTGGATATAAAAAATCAACAAGCTACCACATGAAGTTTAGAGTTACAGTTGGGGTAGTTATCACAAAAATTAAATGCTACGCCTCAAGGTGGGTTGCCCGTAGATATAGAAAATCCAAAACAAGTTATGGCAATCACCTTGAGGAGTAGTAGAGAGCTTCATGGAGAACCTCAAAGGTTGCTAAGGAGGTAGTTGCTGAGGTGGTGACCCAACAGGTATTTGAAAAAGTTGTTGATAATTCAAAGAAGTCTGAGTACTTAAAAACAAAAGTTACTCAACCAGAGAAGAAGCAGATGCCACCACTTTCTTTTCCTCAGAGGTAAATAAAAATGAAGGAGGATTCTTGTTTCAAGAAGTTCTTTGACACGTTCAGAGAGCTTCACATTAACTTAACTTTGTTAGATATTTTGCAGGGTATGCCCAAGTATGCTAAGTACTTGAGGGATGTGGTGGCTAATAAAGTTAAATTGCAGGATGTAAAAGTGGTAGTACTCACTGAAGAGTGCAGTTTTACGATTACCAAAAAGATGCCCAAAAAGCTTAAGGACTCAGAGAGGTTCACCCTTCCCATTCAGATTGGTAATAGTGAAGTGGTCCATGCTCTGAGTGACTTAGGGGAAAGTATCAACTTGATGCCCCTATCTTTGTTCAACACATTGGGCTTGGGTAAGCCTAGACCGAGCTCTGTACTACTTTAGTTGGCAAACAGGATCATAGCCCGTTCGAAAGAAAAAATAGAGGATGCCTTCATAAATGTTGGTAAATTCATTATTTATGCTGACTTTATTATTCTTGATTTTAAGGCAAATGAACAGGTACCAATTATCCTGGGGTGCCCATTTTTAGCAACAGGCAGAGCTTTAATTAATGTGAGAGAGGGTACACTCAAAATAAGGTTGGAGGATGAAGAGGCAATTTTAAAGTTTATCAGCCGCTCAATGCACTATCCTACTATAAGGACTTGTGCATGATTACTGTTGTTGAAGGGGATAAGTATGGGGTGGTAGAGCCTGTTTCACGAAAAACCTCTCCGGACTACCTCATTGAGCGGCCTAAACTGCTACCACCACCGCTTATCATGATGTAAGTTTATAAGGCTGAAAAGGTTATTGTTAAGACACCATTACCCTTGAGAGTTCACACCCAAGAGGGGTGAAAAAAAATGAGAAGATGTCCTCTAAGTGTGAGGAAAAAGATAACAAAATTTGGTTGAGTTGAGCTGGGTCATGCCACGACACTAAATTAGCCACTGCTTGGGAGGTAACCCAAGTTAAGTAGGTATATTTTATTTTTTAGTTTTTAGTCTTTACTTCACGTAGTTTTTGTTTTTGAATGAGTCACAGGTTGATGGAAAGTTTGAGTACGGGACACCTAAGCTAAAGAGCATGGCAAAGACTGAGTGAGGAGTCCCCAGACCTCCTTGATACAAAAAGATGCTACTAGCTAGGACTAGAGGCCTCAAGGAGTATTTTTATCTCTTACTTTTAAGTTCACTTTTGGGACAAAGTAGATTTTTAAGTGTGGGATGGAAAAATTCCCAATTTTGGGCTCAATTTAAAATTTTTGTGTAAGATATTCTTGTTGGTGCTATTTTTGATTGCATGGTGCAAGTATTTTTTTTTTGTAAAAGGCATGTTGATTTGTACGAATTACTATTTTTGAGACTCTTAGGCTCAAGTTTGTGACTCGTGTACTTGTTACTTAAATTTGAATTCATGTTATTATTTGGTTGAGTTTATGATGATCCTACATGATTTAAGTATGTGCCATGTGCGTGTGAGGGTGTTGTATATTCCTTGTTGCATGTGATGTCTAGAATTTGCTCGGTGTATGTATAAAGCAAAATAAAGAATGTGAGTTTGGGAGATGATATAGGATTTCTTTGATAGCCTTGTTTTTACCTTCTATTTGACCTTCACTTTGTGCATAATCCTAGTAAGCCCAGTTGAGCCTTTAGCTTTTTCTTTAGAAGCCGAATATGTAGCCTAATCCCTTCTTTGAGAGACCTCAATTTGATCCAAAAGCTCCTAGGCGCTTTAATAAAAAATTAATTAAGGAATGTGTGAAATAAGAGGAGAAAAGGTGAATTAAAGCCGCTAAGTGTTAGTTATTGGTGTTTAAAAGAATTGTTATGCAAAGAACAAAAGTTTGTCAAAATTAAATGAGTTGTGCATAGAATCCTCCCAACATAGTTTATGTAAATGAGCTTAATAAGATGGGGTGAATACAAAAGATATGGGTGGCAAAAAACGGTGTAATTTGGTTGTTGGAGATTTGTTTTAATTGTAAAAGTGATGTATTAAAGCGCTTAGGGAAGATAGTCAATATTATTGCAAAATAGTTCCTACCTTCCCTTAGCCTACATTAAACCCAAAAAAGATCTAATTGATCCTAAGTTCATCATTCTAATATTAGTGAAGTACTACACTAAGGGCAAGCCTATGGTTCATTATGGGTAACTTGTGAATTTCTTGTAAGAGTGAGTGAAGCTTGATTCTTATACCCATTGTATTATGAATTGTATTATTACAAGTAATTATGGGTAACTATCTTATTGTGAGGGAACATGTTTGAAGAATGTGGGTGATTTGTATGATGTATTTAGTTGAGAAATATGTATGTGTTTTCCACTTGTGGAGTCCATTTGTGAGGCTAGGATGTTTTTGAAGTAGGATTCTTGAGCTTTCTATTGTGTATGTAACATGCTAAGCGAAGAAACTTGCATTTCGTGTAGTCATTGTAGTACTACCTTGAATTTCTTGCTTGTAGTAGAAGTGTGGAGTCTCTTCAGTTCATGGTGTTCATAGGTAAGAGTTGTTTGAGGACGAACAAGGCTTTAAGTTTGGGGTGGTGATGTTGGGTGTATTTATACATTCTAGCAGTACTATTCTAGCCTTTTTAGCATTGTTTTGAAGATAATTCATGTGGTATATGTGTTGATAATGACATGAATGTGCATCTAAGCGTCCATGTATGTGTTTACAATGTTTAATGGTGTTTTCACATGAGTTTTAATTCAAATTGATCATTTAGAATTCAACCGAGAAAACTAGTGTGATTAGCTTGAGCTAGGTGTTTGTCTAGTAAATCGTGTTGGGTTCTAATGTGTTTAATGATATAGGATGATTGGTGAATGGATTATGATGATATATGAAGGGTGTACAAGCTTCAAATCAAGTCGAAACAACTCAAAAAAGATTGGAAAGGATCACAGAATCAAAATACACAACTGGGACTCAATTTGGAGTCCTAAAATGTCCAGGGCGAGTGGAGGTGCATGGAAGGTCCTCTTGGCATGTGCTGTACACCAAACAGTTCAGAAGGGGCCCAAAATGGTGAACCATCACGTCGCGGTGAAAAATAAATTTATAGTTTTCAATTTCCAGAATATAAGCACGATTACATCCCTTCGCTGACTAATAGCGATGAGCTCACCACCAAAATACGATGACCATCAAACGCGTGATTTTTGTGTCCAGCTGAAGGATAGTAACATGGAAACCTAATCCAAGTCGGTTTATGACTTGTCTACTATAAATATAACATCTTAAAATACGTTTTGGACATCTTGGAACCCCTAGATCTATTGGAACAATATTGGAGGCTACCACAACTTCGTTTTAGCTCTTATATTCTTTATTTTTTAGTTTCTTTATGGTTTTAATAATTCATACACTTATTTGGATGTTGATTATGGCTATGAGTGGCTAAAAACTCCCTTTCCAGGGTTAAAGCCAAGAACATGAGTACTATTGTTTTGAATAAATATCATTTGATTTTCTTACCATTATTGGTTATTTGTTTATTACTATTTTAATTATTTTAAGGATTTATCACCCTTAGAATACATCTATTATCACTCTTGTGATCTCAGGAGAGGGAATAGGGGGATAGAAGATTGGAATGAACAAAGTATAGTTTTAATTGTTTTATGAAATAAAGAGATCGAATTAGCATCTAGGATAGGGATATACTTAGATGCCTTACTTGATTCAATGTAGGATGATAGCTTTATGAACTTAATTGGATTATTACATCCCCGCTCAATGATATGGTTTTAATATCCAAGTTAGGTAAATGAGTCGAGGTCGAGAAACCATGATCATGCAATTAACTCCACGAATCAACAACCAAGATAAGAAAGTTAATAAATGAAGTTCAATAACATAGTATGATTGTTCGAAGTGCTTTAACCCTGGGCTTTACTCCATTGATTGTTCCAAGACTTTTAATTTTTGTATAGTTTACTTTTCTTTAGTTTACAAGTGGTAAACTCTTTCTGGTTACTTTTGCACCAATTGAATCTAAACTATGAATTAAATTAAATAGTTGTTAGATCAAGTCCCTGTGAGATTGATAACTTAGCTTTCTTGAAGGCCACTTTACTTCTTGGTAGACCACATACACTTGCATGTGTGCTTGGGCACCGTCACAAAAAAAAGGATGTTGGTTACTACTTCTCTGGCTCTTGTACCTAAGGGAGTCATTTCTAGCTCCAAAATTGTTTGGGACCATCTCAATGCTCTTACTATCCCTCGGGAGCCCGAGGCATCTTCAAATGTTGATGCGGGTATGTTGAAACTTTTCTCTTATGATGTGTATTATTTGCTTGACCTAGGGTCTACTCTTTCTTATGTGACCCCGAATATGACAATGCACCTTGGTTTTAGTCCCGAGAATTTGTTTATTCTTTTTCTGTTTCTACCCCGGTAGGAGACTTGTGGTTAATAAGAGGGTCTATAGGGTGTGTATGGTATTTGTAGGTGGTAGTAAGACTCTTGTACACTTAATAGAGTTGGATGTGATTGATTTTGGTGTCATTCTGGGGGTTGGATTGGTTGCACTCTTGTTATGCTTCCTTAGATTTACGAACCCATCAGGTCATGCTCTAATTCCCTAATGAGTCAGTCATTGTATGGGAAGGTGGTTCCTTAGTACCTAAGGAAAGGTTCATTTCTTATCTTAAAGCCCCCAAAGTTGACCTCAAAGGGGTGTTTGTATCATTTGGTCTGAGTTAAGGATTCTACCTCATAAGAACCTTCTCTAAAAATAAAAAATGCTAGAAAAGAATTTTAAAAAATAGAATTTAGAGCAAGTAAATGCTAATAAAATATACTATTAATTGGTAGGGGGGGGGGGGGGGGGGTGGGGGTGATAAGAGTCCCGCAAAGTTCTAGGAGGGTCATAGGACCCCCACAAGTTCAGGTGTGTTAAAGCAAATTTCATCAAAGTTTATGTATATTTGAGAATATTTTTCCATTTAAAAGCTTTGACCTGATCAGGCTCGAAACCCAAAGCATATGAAGAAAGTAAAGTATTTAAAGTATGATCCTTATCCTCATTTTTCAGTTGGTTCAAAAATCTCTTAAACAAGACTTCATTAGTCGCAATTATGCATTTCAACCCTAGTCTTTCAAAGTCTTTACTTCATGTTTTTGTATGAAAAATTGAAACATTTCCCTTGGTACAATTTATGTATTCAATATTACAGTACAAGTGTTTCACAGCTCCAGCTAATTGCTTCAAAAGAATTTACTTAAGAAGGGAAACACTATTTTTTTCGTTCTTTTAATATTCTACTTTATTATGTTGATTTGATATTTGGTCGGGTCAGAGCTTTATAATTGTTTTTTAAACTTAATATTATCTTGAAAAACAGTTAGCATCAAAAATTTGAGAATTTTGGACTTTGTGACTTTTCAATTACTACCTAAAAGTTTAGTGATTTGTGTTAGAAAAGATAGTTAATTGACTTTTATTATGTGATCATATGTGAAATTTACTAGCTTAATGCTTGCTTGAACTTGAAATAATTTGAATCAAAGATTATTTAAATAATGACTCATAACTCAATCCGTTCAATTTGACTCAATTTTTATTATTTTCTTTTAGAGTTATTAATAAGTTTTCTTAACCAAATATCCACAAACAAGTCATCATGAATATTACATATTATAAAATTTTATGAATTTATCCAATTTTATGCTCGAGACATGATTTTATAATCTTCGGACATGGCAGAAACTTTAATGCATCGAGTTACCCATTTTTTGTACTAATGTTATGACATGATTAAGATGAAAAATTTAATTTTTTTCTTTTCTTAATTTATTTTCTTGGAGATTTTAGAGGAAGTAATTTTTAAGATCAAAGGGAGTATAAGTTTTCCTATATTACTCTCAATGACATGATTTTGTAATCATATACTAATGTTGTCACAACCAGAATCAGGGCATGGCCATGATGGGTATCTCAAGTCCACCGAGGACCAGAGACCACCCCCATTTCCCCAACCACCAAGCACCTTACATCCAATGTTGGATGAATTATGAACATATAACAAGATCAAAGAATAAAATTTAAGGATTCTAATATAAGAATTTAAACAACCGCACCCAAGTCCACAGTAATGTCCAACAAGGTATCTAACCAAAATCAAATAATATCCATTCAGGACATGCCCCTGACCCAAAACCAAGTCCAAAGAAATATTGAAAACATGAAATAAACCAAGACATGAAATGGGGCCTTCCAAAGTATGGAAGCTCACCACTTCAGTGTGACCCACGATCTAATCCCGAATCTTAGTCAATGTGCAGGAGAAGTAGAAGTATGACTAGTTCCTGAATCACGTGGAGATACAACATTCAAAGATGGTTAGAGGGTGAATTCTAGTATGTAACTTAGGAATAAGGATAGAATAATGCCATCAATTCAAAACCAAGTAAAACCAAAGCATATGTACACATCCATGTATATACATATATATAATCCTGGGATAGGGAACGGGTTTAGCATGAACTTTAAAACCTTAGACTGTGTTTGTACAGCTTTACCATTACAAATCCACCCACGGGCTATATGGGTTTAGTGTTAACCCTGAACGAGCCTCAATGCCTGTTAGCCGCACGAACTAGAGATATCATAGATGATCGGGGATTCCTTTGTACTCTTCTCCCTCCATGATTCATATATACAAATATATACTTGGGGGGTTCCCCTATACCCCACAAGTACATAGTCATTAAGACCAACCCTCATGTCGAAAATCATGATTTTTCAGTATCAGTCCTTCGGACTCACACCTTCGCGGTTAGCTAACACAACTCCCATTATTGCCCAATTAAAAAATTTAACACATAATCCAACCACCAATTTTAGGAGTCAAATATTAAGGCATTATTGAGTGGTATCGTCATACCGATCACAACTTGAAACCAATTACATTAGCCATCAATTAGGGGGTTCCCATGTACCCCGCAACTCCATTATTAAAATCACTTGGGGGATTTTCATGTACTCCACAAGGTTTTTATAACCATCCTTACCCATTTAACCATTTATACCATGCATTAGTTCATGAAACAAGTCAGGCTAAGTGATAGTGCATAAACCAAAATCAATTTTGCAAGTGGGTTGAGATTATTACCAATTTTCATACCAAACTAATTAATTTGGGGATTTTTATTTATACCCTATTTCCATCCACCATTCCCATGCACCCAATGCATTTACCAACCATCAATTTAAGCATAATAGTTTCATAAATATAATGGAAAAAGCATTTAAACAATTAATATTAAAAGTCCTCAACACATAGTTCAAAATCCAAAATCAATATCTCATGAACAATACTTTAAAACACATGCTTTTACAAAATTGACAATGAAGGAATAGTAACATGCCTCAAATACTAAGAAATTTGGAGAAGACAGAACCCTTGGAACCCTAGGCAACCACTTTTCTTAGAACCTTAGCTTTAACTGGAATGGAGAATTTTAGAGAGTATTTGGGAGTTTTTGGTAGAAAATTGTAGGCTAATGAAGTCCCAAAGTTGATTTCAAGTCTTGGGGTCTAAGGGATTAAAGTGGGGAAATATCCAAAGTGCCCTCAACTTAAAATCTGAAAAAGTGCTGCCTTTGACTTTGGGTCAACGCATTGACTCGTAACTACTCCTTATGACTCGTCACCATGAGTCGTAACCAAGGTAGTACCACCAAGGCACCCTACACTGTTATCCTTAGGACTGATTGACACCACTCATAATAGAACCCTACGACTCGTAGGGTCAATCATTATCAACATAAAACCCAATTTGGGTCTTACATTGGAGTCCCTACGATTATACCTTACGACTTATAACATATCTTTACGGCTCTTAGTGAGCCACTCGTACTCAGTGTAGAATCAAGCCACAACTTACTGATTTGGTTATGAATTATCCTAATGACTCATCAGGACACCTTACAACTCAGAGGGTCCAGTCGTAACCAGGCAAGTGAGCTCAAAGATTAAGAAATTTTCAAGGGCCAAAAATCCGGGGAGTTTCATTTCTCCCCCATTTGGATCATTTATCCTCGAATGATAGGTCAAGACAATTGCTAATATAATTTGACTCCATATACCTCTAACCTTACCTTTAACAAAGGTAGAGAACAAATATTCCAAGGAAATCACTCTTTTCTTTAACAAAGTCAGATAACAAAAATACTAAGAATAACACATACCTTAAACACGATTATCTAGAGCAAAAAACAAGAATTGGAACTTGTATTTCATGCCCTTTTCGACTTCCTAAGTAGCCTCTTCAACCTTGTGGTTTCTCTGTAGAACCTTTACCAAATCTAAATCCTTCATCCGCAACCAACAAACTTGCCGATCCAAAATTTCAATAGGGACTTTATCATAAGATAAAGAATCCAAAATGCCCACCTCCTCTAAAGGAATAATCGTCGAAGGATCACCCACGCACTTCCTCAACATCAAAACATGAAATACCGAATGAATGAGCTCAAACTAAGAGGAAATTCCAAATCATATGCGACACTACCTTCCCTCTTCAAGACTAAGTACGGGCTGACATACCGGGGGCTAAACTTTCTCTTCTTCCCAAATTGTATAACTCCCTTTATGAGAGACACCTTTAAGAACACCTAATCACCAACACTAAAATATAATTCCCTTTGCCTCATATCCTCATAGGACTTTTGGAGACTCTGGGAAGCTTGGAGTCTATCCCGAATCACCTTCACCTTCTCGATCACTTGGTGAACCAAATTCGGGCCAAATATCTCAGCCTCAGCAACTTTAAACCACCTAATAGGATATCTATACCTCCTACCATACAATGCCTCAAACAGAGCCATCCTAATACTAAAGTGGTAGTTATTATTATATACAAACTCTATGAGAGGCAAATGATCAACCTAACTACCACCATAGTCAATCACACAAGCTCTAAGCATATCCTCTGATATCTGAATGATCCTTTTCGCTTGCCCATTCAACTGCAGGTAGAAAGCAATACTAGGGCTTACATTAGTTTCCAAACCTCTCTAAAACAAATGCCAAAAGTGTGATGAGAACTAAGTAACAGATCTGACATAATAGAAATAGGCGCCCCATGCAACTTCACAATCTCTTAGAGGAACAACTTTGCATAATCCTCTGCTGAATAATTAGTCCTCACCGGCAAGAAGTGAGTTGACTTGGTCATCCTATCCATAATGACCCAGATGGAATCAAACTGGTTCTACGATCATGGAAGACCGACAATGAAATCAATATTTATTACTTCTATTTCCACACCAGCCAACTCAATTTCTTGACACAATCCATCGGTCTCATGTTCTCCACGTTCACCTGCTAACAAACCATACATTTAGCCATAAAGTTGGCTACATCCTGCTTTATGTTATTCTACTATTATATTGCCTTAAGATCATGATAGATTTTTGTTGAACTAAAATAGTATAACATAACTCATGGCCCTCACCCAAGATCCTCTCTCCCAATCATCTATATCGAAAAGACATAGTCTGCCTTAGTACCTCAAGATACCATCGCCACTAATCTCAAAAGCTACTACCTTTTGATGACCTATATCTCCCTTACTCTTTATTAGGATAAGATCCAATACCTGCTTCTCCTTTATTTCAGTACCAAGGGATGAATGCGCCATCTTCTGCACAAACACATCACCATCCTCAAATTCCTAGAAATGAACTCTATGGTTAGCCAAATGGTGAATATCTTTCACCAATTCCTACTTGTCCTCTTCCTCATGAGCTAGACTCCCCATGAATAACCTGCTAAGAGAATTACCAACTAAGTTAGCTTTACCTAGGTAGTAGTAAAGACTCATGTCATAATCCTTCAGTAACTCAAGACACCTCATTTGCCTGAGATTAAGCTCTTTCTGGGTGAACATATATTGCAGGTCCTTGAGATCAGAAAAGACATCCATATGAACCCCATATAAATGCAATGCCAAATCTTTAAACAAAATACCACAACTAAAAATTTCAAATCATGAGTCAAATAATTCTTCTCAAGAACCTTTAACTACCTTGAAGAATATGCAACCACCTTACCATGTTATATCAAAAAGCAACCCAGTCCCACCCGAGATGCACCATAATAGACCACAAAACCATTAGTGCCTTCAGGCAGAGTTAAGACCAAAGTCGAGGTCAACTTATCCTTAAGATTCTCAAAACTACCTTCAGAAGCATCAGACCATAAGAACTTCACCTTTTTCTGAGTTAACTTAATCAATGGAGCAGCGATAGAAGAAAAGCTTTTAGCAAACCTCCTATAGTAACTGGCTAAACCCAAGAATCTCCAAATATCGATTGGAGTCATGGGTCTGGGCCACTTCTTAACCACTACAACTTTTTATGGATCCACCATGATCCTTTCACTAGATATAACATGACCTAGATAATTCACAACATTCAACCAAAACTCACACTTAGAGAACTTAGCATATAACAGTTGATCTTTCAAGGTCTGCAACATAATACGGAGGTGATCGGCATGATCTACCATACTTTTTGAGTACACTAAAGTATCATCTAAGAATACAATGACAAAAAAATTCAAAAACTAATAGAAGACCCCATTAATCATGTCCATAAATGCCGCCGAGGCATTGGTCAATCCAAAAGACATCACCAAAAATTCAAAATGACCATAACAGGTTCTGAAGTTAGTCTTAAGGATATCCGCCTCCCTATTCTTTAATTGATGATACCCAAACCAAATATTCATCTTGGAAAAAAACTTAGCACCTTTTAACTAGTCAAACAAATCATCTATCCTTGGAAGAGGGTACTTATTATTTATCGTCACCTTATACAATTACCAGTACTCCATACACATCCAAAGGGTACCATTCTTCTTACGCATGAACAAAATAGGAGCACCCCACGGAGACACACTAGGGAAAATAAAACCCATTTCAAGGAGGTCTTTCAACTGCTCCTTAAGCTCTTTCAACTCAGCCAGAGTCATTCTATAAGGAGGGATGGAAATAGGATGAGTATCCGAAATACGGTCAATTGCCAAATCAATCTCCTTATTATGAGGGACACCAGGAAGATCATTAGGAAAAACCTTAGGAAATTCATTAACCATGGTAATGGATTGTAAGGAAGAAACATCTAAGTTAGAATATTTAATCCGAACTAAATGATAAAGACACCCCTTGGAAATTAATTTTTGGTCTCTAAGATATGATATTAACCTTTCCTTAGGTACTAGGGAACTCCCCTCCCATTAGATAATAAACTCATTAGGGAATTTCAAAATAACCTTACAGGTCCGACAGTCTAATGAAGCATAGCATGAGTATGACTAATCCATCCCTAATATGATATCAAAATTAACCATGTTTAACTTTATCAGATCTACCAGAGTTTCTCTACCACTTACATACACCACTACTAAATAGACTCTTCTAGCAACCATAGGGTCACCCACCAGGGTAGAAATAAAGAAGGGGTCTAAAATACACCCATCACCAAAATCAAAATGCACAGCCATAAATGGGGTCACATAAGAAAGAGTGGACCCCAGATCAAGTAAACAACACACATCATGGGAAAAGAGTTTCAACATACTAGTAATGACATCTGGAGAGTCCTCAAACTCCTGATGGGTAGTAAGAGCATAGAGATAGTTTTGACCTATGCCGGAGCTAGAAGGGGCACTCTGTGGTGTAGGAGCTGATGAGGAAGCAATAGGAACCTTGTTAGCTCCAGAAGAAACCTTATCTAGAGGAAAGTTGCTCAGGATATGCCCTGGATGACCACATTTAAATAACCTATCTTTCCCCTCATAAAAAAATCCATGATGGAATCTACTACAAAATTTGCAGAGAGAATATGATGGAGTTGATTGGGCCTCACTAGCCGGAGATTGGGTAACCTATGACCTAGAACCAATACCACCTTGTAAACATCAATCACCGAACGACTTTGGATAAGGAGCACTAGCTATCGAATAGGACCCAGAATTTTCCCAATTCTTCTTAGACCACTTTCTACCTTCTCTACTATTGTTTGCTAACCTCTACCCTGATCTAAAGAGCTAAACTTCTTACTCTGCCTCTCCTTGAATTTACCCTGCTTCTTTTCTTCTTCAACTTGCTGCATATAAATCACAATCCAAGAAATATCTATATCCTTGTTTAACAAGGTAGCCTTACTCTCTAAAATTAAGTATCAGGATAACCCAAAAGCGAACCTTCTCATTCTAGCCCTCATGCTAGATACCTACTCCGGAGTATATCGAGACAACTGATGAAACTTCAAGGCATACTCTTTGGCTGACAACTTGCTTTGCTTCAGGTTAACAAACTTTTCTGCCTTTATTTTTCTCAACTCTTGAGAAAAGAAGTGGTCTAGAAAAGCACTAGAGAAATCATCCAATAAAGCAGACTCAATATCATCACCCCTAGGCTGGTCTCATTCCTCATACCAGTGGTACATCATATCTGTTAGTTGGTAAGCGGTGAACTTTATACCCTCCATATTAGTGGTACAAAACACATGAAAGATCTTTTATATCTCATCAATGAAGTATTAAAGATCTTTCTCAATTTTAGAACCAGTGAAAGTAAGAGGACTCAATCTCATAAATTGGCCAACTCTAGTGGCCTCAAAAGATGGAGTAACTATAGTGACCTACTTAGTCTGGGAGGATACAAACTAGGTAAGCAAGTGAATCAACTGGAAAAACTCAATATTAGACACATCCGGTTGAGGTGACTGAGAAGGAATAGAAGGAACCGGTAGAGCTCTATCAGGGCAATCAGAAGTAGCAACCCTAGATTGGGTCTGAACTTTTAGAGATGGATGAGATCCATACACATTCTCCTCAAATTAGACAAAAGAGTTCCCACAAACATCAGATCTTCTAGGAGGCATGATCTAAAAATTGGACAAACAAGAATCAGAAAAATTCAAGACCTTAGACTCTACAGATTGAATTAGATCAACAAGAAAGGGAAAGATTCCTATATGCCTCGTAGCCTATCCCGTATAAGTGTGGTGCGCTACACATCCATAAAAAAGACTCTAGTTGACACAGCTTTGTGTACACCCAATTGATCATAAACCTAGGCTCTGATACTATCTTTGTCATAACCTGAACCAGGGCCTGGCCATGACGGGTATCTCAAGTCCATCGAGGATCGAAGACCACCCCCATTTCCCCAACCATCAAGCACTTTATATCCCATGTCAAATAAATTTTAAACATATAATAAGATAAAAGAATAAAACTCAAGGATTCTAATATAAGAATTTAAAGAACCACCAATATTTGCACCCAAGTCTATAGTAATGTCCAATAAAACCTCTAACCAAAATCAAAGAACATCCAATCAGCCCCTCCTACCATAGCCAAAACTAAGTCCTAAGATATAGTCAAAATATGAAATAAACCAAAGCATGAAATAGGGCCTTCCAAAGTATGAAAGCTCACAACTTTAGTCTGACTCATGAGCTGATCTTGAAACGTAGTTAATGTGTAGGAGAAGTAGAAGTATGGCCAGTTCCTATATCGCATGGGGATACAACATCCAAAGATGGTTAGCAGGGTAAATGCTAGCATGTAAATCAGGGATAAGGATAAATAATGCCATTAATTAAAAACTAAGTCAAATGAATGCATATGTACACTTCCATGCATATCCATGTACATACATATATATAATGCTACGATAGGGAATGAGCTTAGCATGAACTTTAAAACCTTAACCTAAGTTTTTGTAGCTTTACCATCATAAATCCATCAACGGGCTATATGGGTCCAGTGTTATCCCCTGAATGGGATCCAATGCGTGTTAGCTACATAAACCAGAGATGTCATAGATGATCGGGGATTCCCATTTACCCTTCTCCTTTCATGATACATATATACAAATATACACTTGGGGGATTTCTTTGTACACCACAAGTACATGGTCATCAAGACAAAACCTCACGTTGGCAAATATAAGTTTCTAGTATCAGTCCTTCAGACTTATATCTTCACGGCTAGCTAAAATAACTCCCATTATTGCCCAATTAAAACATTTAACACATAATCCAACCACCAATTTCAGCTGTCAAATATTAAGGCATTATTAAGTGGTATCGTCATATCGACCAAAGCTTGCAAGCAAATTTTTTTTGGTAAATAAATTTTACTATACCAAAGTGAATCATTACAATTTGAATAGGGGATGACCCCAGGTCCTCAAGCTTTTAACAAATAGAAAACACAGCCTAATAGTGGATGAGATCTCTAGCTAACAAACAATCATACCATGTCTCTCTACATCAAGATTCCCTATATTTCAGTCAATATCACTATCAATTTGCTATCTTAACGCTACATTGATCAATTTCTTCTTCATTAGAATGAATTGAGTAATCTCTGAGTTGGATACCATGCCCTCACATAGAGAAAAGTTGCTACTTCTTTGTATATTTTATCTTCCTGGTAGCGACCTGCATGAAACCTTATATGATTCCTTTATCTAAAAATTGGGGATATTACACTTACAAATATGCATGTCAATATTGTACTCCTACCAATTTGTTTGATTTCCCAGTTACACATCTATTAAATTTCCTCTTTCCAAGTCCCTATAGTTCTCTGTATTCCCAGCCAGCAAAATATTCTTTCCCATAATGCCTTAGTTACCAGACAGTAAAAATATAGGTGATCTAATATTTCAACAAAGTTATCACAAAAAACACAAGACTAGGGAGTTCTCACACTAATTTTCAATAGTTAATCCACAGTTGGTAGCCTACTCTACATAACAAGCGAAAGTATGAAGGTATGCCTTGGGTGGATATTGGGATATTGTTCCATACTCTTCCATGAAACCTTTGGATGTACTGCTAGCAGACTGATGTATATCTTCTTGATGGAGAATTTGTGGTTGACCACCATGCTTCTAAGTTTTGTTAATAAATCCTCCTGCCTGGAACCTGTAAAACAAATTTCCTAGTATTCAAAATTTTCCTTACCACCCAGGTGGTGGTTCCAGGGATGGGTTCTATTTCAAGATTGGCATGTTTCAAGTAATATAAGTGTATCTATTTAATCTATAAGCAATTTTTTTCTTCAACAATCGTCCATAGGTGCTTTAGTATTGCTGCCCTATTCCAAGTGCTAAGACGCTAAACATTCAAGCCCTCTGCTGACTTTGGGAGACAGGCTTTCTTCTAAGCTACAAGAGCTTTTTTGGAAATGTTTACCTCACCTATCCATAGAAAGGATCTACACACACCATTAATCAATTTCATTATTTTCTTGGGAAGGATGAAAACTTGATCCCAATAAGTTTGTACCCCAAGAACCACTGCCTTAATTAATTTCAAACAACCACTATATGATAAGAGTCTTTCTAACCAAAACCTCACTCTTGTAATGATTTTTTCAACTAATGGCATACACTGAGCGATAGTCAATTTCTTTGAGGAGAGTGGTACACCCAAGTAGTTGAATGGTAAAGCTCCTTCTACATACTCTAGTAGTGATAATATTGAGGTTTGATACCTGACATATAGATGTTACTCTTTTCTGTATTTGCCATAAGGCCTAAAACTTTTGAAAATATTTGGAAAGCTTTTTGAAGAGATAGATAGATTGAATATCATCTTTACAAAACATCAGGAGGTCATCAGCAAAGCATATATGCATCAACCCCAACTTTTATATTTAGGATGGTATTGAAATTATTTATTCCTGGCCAGAGTATTAAGCTCCCTTTGAAAATACTCCATTAAGATAACAAATAGATACGGGGACATAGGATCCCCTTGTCTTATACCCTTTTTTCCTTGGAAGGGTTTTGAGAGTCCACCATTAATAATAAGAGAATAGGCAATAGTAGAGATGTACTCTATAACCCAGCTGATAAACCTATGGGGGAAACCAAGTACAAACATCATTATCTTGATAAAACTCCATCAGTGGAGTCATAAGATTTCTCAAATACACCTTCATTACACACCTTGGTGGCAAACCTTTCCTAGTTACCATATTAGGAGTTCATGAATAAATAATATATTGTCCATGATACTCCTAACCTCTATGAATATAGTCTGGGATGGTCAAATAATATCATTTATGATCAACTTCAATCTAGTAGTGAGGATTTTTGTGATAATTTTGTAAATAGTTGTACAACAAGCTATTGGTCTATAGTCCTTTACAATAGTAGGATTACTAATTTTTGATATGAGGGTAAAAATATTACAACTCACATTTTTAGCATTTCTCAAGTCACAAAAAATTCGTGTACAGTCCCTACTACATTTTCCTTGGCAATATCCCAATGTGTGATAAAAATTCTATGGGAAATCAATCTATACTAGGGATTTGTCTAGTGGCATGCTCTTCACTACTTCCAAAATCTCTGTATTAGTGATTGGTTTGATGAGCAAGTGTTTTTGGGAGGATAGTTTTACTGCAGCAGTTCCCATCAGATTAGTAAAGAATAATACAAACTCTTCTTCTACCTGTACAGGATTAATAAGATTTGTGTCTTGATCAATATAGACTAAATCAATATAGTTCCTTCTAGTTCTTATCTTCCATTATGCATGGAAGTAGATGGTATTTATGTCTCTACTTTTGATCTAATTTTCTCTACTCTTCTGTCTTACTGCCTCCCTGTTAACCTTGGTCCACCACTGAATATCGACTAAAATTTTCTTTTTCGATTGAATAAGTGTTTCGTGGATGGAGGCATTTGTAATTTGTCTTTGTACCATATCTAGACTTTGTCTTAAATATTTAAGTCTTTGTGCGTAAGTGGCCATGTAAGAATTGAGATCCTTCAATGCATATTTCAACTTCTTTAGTTTGAACCATAGTTGGAACATGCTGGACCTTTCACACCTTCTTTCCCAAACTTCAATTAGAACTCTGTTGAAATTCGAATTGTCCACAACAGCCTTGAACAACTTAAATGGTTTAGTCCTTATCATCACATGTGTACTATACTCAATAATCATTAGAGTGTGATTTGAGATACTAAGATTGAGGAATTCAGCCTCTACATGCCTATAAGTTTGTATCCATGAGAAATTTGCTATGCCCAATCAATATTAGAGTACACTCTTGTATTTAGTTGCTATTTATTGCAGAAAGTATACTGCCAAACTTTTTCTTTCAACGCAGTAAGTTGCATGGTATCTATAACATCTATAAATGCCTGTGTTTCAACCAAATCAACAAGGTACCCAATGCAATCTCAGATGATAAAATCGTGTTAAAATCTTCACAAAGCAGTCATTCACAAATTAAAGATCTCCCAATAAGTTTTAAATCATCCTATAAGTATTTTCTATTCACTGCCTTATTTTTGGCATAGATCACTGTAAGATAGGTGGTAAAGAAAGTAGAGGAGCTGGTTACCTTGCAATACACAAAGTTTTCCTTGGTTTCTATTATTTGCACTAGAATATTAGACCTTCATATAGTCCATATACATCTGTTTGGTTCCATGGGATAGTTGTACCGTGTATTCCGCCCTTGAGCAATTTTATTCAAAATGCCTTGAGATTTGTGTTCCTTTATTCTTGTTTCCAAGTAACAAATAAGATCAATATTATACTTTTTCAAAAAGAGCTTTAGCTCTTTTTTCTTCAGGGGTTGGTTGAGCCCCCCTAATATTCCATATTGAGATTTTTATTTAGAGGAGTTATGAGGGTCTCCAGTTTATCCCGTATGAGCCACGGTCTGGAGCCCAGAAAATTTATTTCCAGTCAGTATCTCATAGTCCTCTTCTTACCTTGATGGACTGCTTTATTGGTATTCGTAGTAACTGGGTCCTATTTTAGGTTCTGCATCCTTCTTAGGCAATGCCGGTTTGGATGGTTTTTGCATCCATTCTAGATGAAAGAACATTTCTCTTTCGTCTTTTATTTCTCTTTAATCTCTTTGGTGCCTTATGGAATTTTCCTTTCTCCTTTTTGTTTCAGTCTTGTTCCAGTAGTCCCCCTTCTAATGCCCAAATTTAAAGCATGAGGAGTAGTAACTGGGCCATGAATCATAGTCAATTGGTTGAACTAGTGTTCCTATAGGGGTAACTATTTCCGCTTCCTCTAGTAGTGGTTGGGAGAGCATCTACCTTGATGAGAACCCTACCGTATGAGATCTTTTCCATAATCTTAGTAAATTTATCAATGTATAGTGGATTCCCCACCGCACTTTCCACTTTACTCAATGCACCTGGTGACCAATACACAACGGGAAGCCCAATAAACACCACAAATAGAGGAATTGTTGTGAGTTTATTTGGATCAAACTGGAAATTCATTTCCCATTTTTTGAGTATAAAGGGTTTATTGTGGTAGGTGTAAGGAGCTCCCATTAGCACCTTCTCACAGTCCTCCACACTAGAGAATCGAAAGATAAAATATCTAGTTTCATAAGGTTGTATTTGGGGCTTCTTATTGAGGCTCCATGCCTTGTCAACATAGGCTTCCATCAATTTTATAAACAGTGTATCAATAATTACATATCCAATCAAGGCATTTTTCTAATATTCCTCCTGGGTTTTTATGTATTCTTCAACTATATTCACCATAAATTTATCTTGCTTGGTAGTGGGTGGAATGTAGGAGAGGCAAACCTCATTTTAAGCTTGATAATTTTATTTCTGCTCCTGCTGTCTTGCTGGAGAAGGTTGAGATGAGGTCTTCGCATTTGTGAAATGAAGCGTTCTCTCTGCCGGTGCTTTAGAGAGAACACCATAGTCCTAGAGGTCTACTGAGGTTGGCAAATACAACTCAGACTTCTGACATTCATTTTCTTCTGGAATTGATTGAAATGATAGAGGGAGAAAGCTCCCAAAATTAAGCTTTGAAAGACCTATCTGTAACTCTCCAACCGGCGTTACTAATTTTTCCTTTGTATTTATCATCAGATGAGTAGTACGTTTACTAAGTGCATTTTAGTAGTCCTTTACTTTTATGCACCCCTGCAAGCAATTTCATTAGCCAACACTTAGGGGATTCCTATGTACCTCTCAGAATCCATTATTAAAATATCTTGGGGGATTCCTGTGTACCCCATAAGGTTCTTAGGACCATATTTATCCATTTAACCATTTATACCATCCATTAGTGTCATGAAACAAGTCAGGCCAAGTGATAATGCACAAACCAAATCAATTATGCAAGTGGGTTGAGTTTATTACTAATTTCCATACCAAACCAATTAATATAGGGATTACTTTGTGCACCTATTTCCATCCACCATTACCATGCACCCAATGCATTTACCAACTATTAATTTAAGCACAATAGTTTCATAAATACAACAACAGCAACAACAAACCCAGTGTATTCCCACAAAGTCAGCAACAACAAACCCAGTGTATTCCCACAAAGTAGGGTAAAGTGTACACAGTCCATACCGTTACCTCCAAAGAAGTAGAGAGGTTATTTTTGCTACCTCCAAATAGTTTCATAAATATCATGAAAAAAGCATTTAAATAATTTATATTAAGAACCCTCAATCCATAGTTCAAAAACAATATCAATATATCATGAACAATACTTTAAATAACATGCTTTTACAAAATTGACAATGAGGGAAGAGTAACATGCCTTAAATACCAAGAAATTTGGATAAGAAAGCACCCTTGGAACCCTAGGTAGCCACCTCTCTTGAATGCTAACTTTAAGTGGAATGGAGAATTTTAGAGAGTATTTGAGAGTGTTTGATAGAAAATACTAGGCTAATGAAGTCCCAAAGGTGGTTTTAAGTCTTGGGGTCTCAGGGGTTAAAGTGCTGAAATATCCAAAGTGACCTCAACTTAAAAGATGAAAAAGTGCCATCTTTGACTATGGTTCAATCCCTTGGCTCGTAACCACTCCTTAAGACTTATCACCACGAGTAATAACTAAGGCATTAAAACCAAGGAACCCGACGCTTTTATCCTTACAGCTCGTTGATACCACTTGTAATGGGACCCTATAACCCGTATGGTCCAGTCGTAATCTACACAGAACCTAAATTGAGACATACACTATACACCTTATGATTACACCTTAAAACTCATAATGTATCCTTATGTCTCTTAGTGAGTGTAATACCCTAAAGTTTTCTAGCTAATTTTATCCCAATAATGCCTAGTATTGGCTTCTAAAGTGAATGATAATTATTCCATGAGGAATAATCAACGTTTTTACTTTTTTTTTTCATGTGGAAAATTCAATAAGCTTTCCATCGACATAAGATTCTCCCAAATACGATAACCGAGTAAGACGTTATGACTATTTCAAGTTTCCATCGTAAAACAATGCCATATTAGTAAGTGGGGTGCTGCGCCACAAGAGGAAATAACATTTGGCAATATCTACTAGGTGTCCGCGATTATGGCACATCGCGCCAATACTCAAATTTAGAATTTTCCTTTTTTCAGTGTCTCAGCGTGATTTCCCCTGCATCGCGCCAAAGTTCCAGGTCATAAAGAAAGGGACAACGCAATGGCTCCACATCGTGCCATCCCTCAAATTCCCAATTGTCAATTTTTAGTGACAACGGCGCAATAACGTCGTGTCACGCCAGGGGTCCAGTTTAGGAAAATTTTATTGATATTACAAGACGTGTCCAGGGTTAAAAGGGGCAATTTCCTAACCCTATTTAAACCCAATAACACATGATTTAGCCATTCTTCACCCAAAATATACTATTTTCTCTCAAGTTTCTCTCAAGAACAAGCTAGGGTTTCTATTGGGGATTCAAATTCAAGAAGGTTTCACCATCAATCTTCATGAAATCACGAACTAAGGTATGCATAGTGTTTATTCATGGAATCCTTTCATCTATGAAGCCCAAGAGTCCCTTTTCTAAATTCAAGTTATGGATTTTCTAATAAATTTCATGGTTGGGCTACTTTTTTTCATGTTGATAATGAGTAATTGAATTATATTCCATGAATGAGTGTTAAATTCCATATGGGTTGATTTGTATTGGTATAGATTCATGAAACCCTAGGACTAAACCCTTGAATGATTAAATTGGAATTGAATCATGATAGTTAATTATTGTATGATGTTGTTTACACATTCTATTCCTACTATGTGTTTGGTTGAATGCCTAGATCAAGGAAAAGTGTCTAATTAGCATGATATCATGAAATCCCCATGTATGTAAAACCTATCATATGCTTGATGAAATGCTTCAATAAATGTATTATGATGATTATTATGTATTCAAGTAAGTCATGCTTTGTCAGTTTCCTTCCATCGAGTCTTGGGGGTACTTGTACCCAGAACATTAGCTGTGTACCTAGAGCCATGTCATGTTTTCACGATACTCTTAGTCAAGCTATGAATCCTTAGACTTCAGATAGTCTTTTGACTAAGGAAGAATCTCCATGATCTTATCACTCAGTCAGTTTCCAGATATCAGTAGTATTCCGTTAGTCAACATAACTTAGTAACTCAGCTCATGTTCAGTTCAGTAAATCATGTTTAGTGTCCATTTAGATGGGAGTATAAATTAGCATCGAGTGAACCTAAGGATGGGGACACGCACTATAAGATGAGGGTATGATCCTTAGAAGTCATCCTTGTATTCTGGAACTATGTATCTAACATAGTTAAGACATCAACACTGCCCAATTAGGGTTGATGAGGTGGATAAACACTGTTAGATAAGGCCCTCACCATTCTCTTTTGGGGACATTATCAGATAAGGGTCACCCATAGCTTGTCCTTACTGGTGGTACAGTATTAACACCCTTCTAATTGTGGTTATAGATTGGACCCCAACTCAGCCATAATGGCATATTAGGGGTATGTCGGTTAAATACTACCTCCCACAGTTTCAGTACTAGTCTCAATAAAAGAATTCAGTTTTTTAGATTCAAGACTGTCAGATACAGTCGACTCAGATACAGTGAGGGACTCAGATAGTTCCATCAGATCCAGGACTGTTAGATACAGTCACTCATGTTATCAGTCATGTTACTTATTAGTATGTCATGTTATCAGTATTCAGATTCAGAATTTACGATATCACAGTGTTATTTCCAATTATGTGCTTATGTATGTATTCTCATATTCATGTTAGATAGTCAGTTAGTATTATTTATACATGTGAACCCTTGTATACAGCCTACCTCACATGTATACTCAGTACAATCCATTGTACTAACGCATTTGTGCTATGGTGCTTTCTTTTTATGTTCACCATAGGTTCAGAGACCCAAGTTCCAGATTAGCAATAGATTCCAGTTTCAGCAGTCAGAGTAGAAGTGAGTTCTCTTCCTTTGAGGACATGATTATTTCCTTAATATCTCATTGATTGTCTTATTAGTTGGAGTTAGTTGGGGACATGTCCCATCAACTCCTTATTCAAAAATTTCAGACATTAGAGGCTTTAAGACTAGATTCATACTATCATGTTTTATACTTTAGTATTTCTAGTTTTTTTTGGGTATTCTATTACCCCACACATATGTTATGTTATTTAGTTATGTTTAGTATTGAACCTTATGGCCTTTCAGTGCATATTTCTGTATTTTTATGTCATATTATGCAGTGTACAGGTACAAATATCAGTCATGGGTTTGCTTGTGGTCCTTTGAGGTCATGAGCACCGTGTAGCATTCCATTTTAGCAAATTAGGGCATTACAAACTTGGTATCAGAGGCTAAGGTTCAATAGACTCCTAGAAAATTTAAAAGCTGCATCTAGTAGAGTCTTGTACATGGGTGTGTTGTGCGCCACATTTATGTATAGAAGGCTATAAGATGTTTTAGGAATAGTTTCCCTTCTTTCAGTATTCATGTCGTGCCAGTGAGTATAATTACAAGTCAGTCTCTCAGTCTAATCCGCTTCTTCTCTTTATTTCAGAATATGCCTCCTAAGAGAAGAAATCAGTCAGCCCCTCAACCCAAAGAACCTTTGGGCAATCATGTTTCTCATGTGGAGTTCAGGACCGCATTTACCACTCTTGCTTAGTTAGTAGCTGCCCATAATGAGCGACCAGTTGTCGTTATGGCCAACCCAGTGGCTATCTCAGCTGTAGCTAGGATTCAGGACCTCACCTGAATGAAACCTCCATCGTTCCATGGGTCTAAAGTAGATGAAGACCCTCAGGAATTCATTGATCAAGTTCAGAAAGTGACATACATCATAGGGGTGACTACTGTTGAGAGTGCTGAGTTAGCTACATACCAGTTGCAGGATGCGGCTTATGCTTGGTTCAAATAGTGGAAGTCTAAAAGGTCAGATGATGCCAGCCCTATAGAGTGGGAAGAGTTTGTTACTGCATTCTTAAATAGATTCTTTCCCCTAGAGCTTGGAGAAGCCAAGGTTCTAGAATTCATCAATCTTAGGCAGGGCAATATGACGGTGAAAGAGTACTCTCTAAAGTTTACTCAATTAGCCAGATATACCCCTCATGTGGTTGTAGATGGTAGAGACAAGATGAGTAAGTTTGCTTCAGGGGTAAATGATAGCATGGTTAATAAGTGTAGATATGCCATGCTGAATAGTGACATAACTTTATCTAGGCTTATGACTCATGCTCAGCAGATAAAGGAGCAGAAGATTAAGTAGAGGGAAAAATAGAATAAGAAAGCTAGGATGGGTAGCTTTTATTTTAGTCAACCTAAATAAAGGGAGGCAATCATTCCCAGTTTTATCCTAAGTCATCAGTTCCATCTCCCTCTACAACCAGTGCTCTAGTTCCTAAGTTTAGAAAGGGAAACAAAGATAGAGCGCCAAGCTCTAAGACCCAGGGCAGTGTTAGCAGTGCCTGAACTAGCCCTCTTTGTTAGACTTGAGGTAAGAACCATAAGGGTGTGTGAAGAGCAGGCAGCAATGTCTTTGTCGGTTGTGGAAAACCAGGCTACAGAGTCAGAGACTGCCCTCAGTCAGGTTATCAGAGTCATCTCTACTCCTCAGCTTAGTCCGATCAGCCGAATCAGCAAGGTGCCACCACCAGTGCTACTAGAGGGAAAAACCCAAATAGACTATATGCTCTTCAGACCAAACAAGTTCAGGAAAATTCTCCTGATGTAGTTATTGATATGTTACAGATCTTTCATGTTCATGTTTATGCTTTGCTAGATCCAAGAGCTTCTTTGTCTTTTGTTACTCCTTATATAGCAGTTGATTTTGGAATTAGTCTCAAAATTCTAGCAGAGTCCTTCTCAGTCTCTACCCCAGTGGACAAAACCATCATAGCCCGACGGGTATACAAGAACTGCCCAATTATGATATTTTAGAAAGTCACTTCAATAGTTTAGTCAAATTAGAGATGACTGATTTTGATGTCATTCTCAACATAGATTTGCTTTATTCCTGCTATGCCACAGTAGACTACAGAAATAGAATAGTCCAATTTTAGTTTCCAAATGAACCCATCCTTGAGTAGAAGGGTAGTGTATCCCTTTCAGGGGTCAGCTTATTTCCTACCTTTAGGCACGGAAAATGATACCTAAGGGATGTGTTTACTATCTTGTTCATATTAGATATTCTAGTTTCGAGACTTCTATTCTTGAATTAGTTCTAGTTGTAAATAAATATTCAGATGTCTTCCCTGAAGATCTTCCAGGAATTCCTCCCGAAAGGGAAATAAACTTTGGTATTGATCTCCTTCCAGACACTCAGCCTATATCCACTCCACCATACAAAATGGCACAAGCAAAAGTTAGATAATTGAAAGAACAATTAAAGGATCTCTTAGATAAAGGATTCATCAGACCCAGTATTTCCCTGTGTGGTGCACCAGTCTTATTCGTACGTAAGAAAGATGGTTCTCTCAGAATGTGCATTGATTACGTCAAGTTAATAAAGTCACGGTCAAGAACAAGTATCCTCTTCCCAGAATCGATGACTTATTTGACCAACTTTAGGGTGATAGCTATTTCTCAAAGATAGACCTCAGATCCGGCTATCATCAGTGCAGAGTTAGAGAAAGTGACGTTTTGAAAATAGTTTTCCATACTCGGTATGGTCACTTTGAATTATTAGTCAAATCATTTGGTCTTACCAATGCCCAACAACTTTTATGGACTTGATGAGCCGCGTGTTCAAGAAGTACTTGGACATGTTCGTCATAGTCTTCATAGATGATATTTTGGTCTATTCTCGCACTAAGCATGATCATGCAGACTATCTTAGAACAGTACTTTAGATTCTTAGAAATCATCAGTTATTCACAAAATTTAGTAAGTGTAAATTTTGGCTAAGGTCAGTATCATTCCTTGGTCACATCATTTTCGGTGATGACATTAGAGTAGATCCTTAAAAGATTAAATCAGTAAGAGACTGGCCTCACCCTATCTCTCCATTAAATATCAGGAGTTTCTTGGGTTTGGATGGCTATTATAGATTGTTTGTTGAAGGACTTTTATCTATTGCATCCTCTATGACTAGATTAACTCAAAAGAAAGTCAAGTTTCAGTGGTCAGACCCTTGCGAAAAGAGTTTTCAAGAGTTAAAGACTCGACTTACCTCAACCCCAGTCTTAGCTCTTCTAGATGGTTTAGATAGGTTTGTGGTGTATTGTGATGCCTCCAGAGTACGTTTGGGTTGTGTCCTCATGCAGTATGGTAAGGTCATAGCCTATCCCTCCAGATAGCTTAAACCCCATGAGAGAAATTATCCTACTCATGATCTTGAGTTAGCAGCCATAGTCTTTGACTTGAAGATTTGGAGGCATTATAGCTACGGAGTTCAAGTAGATGTCTTCACAGATCACAAGAGTCTTCAGTATGTCTTTTCTCAAAAAAATCTCAATCTTCATCAGAGAAGGTGGTTAGAGCTCTTGAAAGATTACAACATGAGTGTCCTCTATCATTCGAGCAAGGCCAAAGTAGTGGCCGACACTCTCAGTAGGCTATCCATGGGTAGTGTTTGTCATGTGGAGGATAGTAAGAAGAAGTTAGCATAAGAAGTCCATCAGCTTGCCAGACTAGGTGTTCGCTTAGTCAATTCTTCAGAGGGTGGTGTATGTGTTTAGAGTAGTTTAGAATCATCTCTAGTTTATGAGGTGAAAGAAAGGCAAGATAGAGATCCCAACGTAGTCAAGTTAAAAGAATCAGTTCAAGATAAAAAAATAGAGGTTTTCTCTAAAGGGGTAGATGGTGTTCTTCATTTTCAGGGTCGTCTGTGTATTCCAAGCATAGATGACATAAGGTAGCAAATTCTTGTAGAGTCGCATGGTGCACGTTACTCTATTCATCCAGAGGCCACAAAGATGTACTGAGACTTACGGGAAATCTATTGGTGGAGTGGGATGAAGAGAGATATTGCAGAGTTTGTGGCTAAGTGCTCTGCATATTAGTAGGATAAGATAGAGCATCAGAAGCCTAGTAGGTCTATGCAGGAGTTTCGTAATCCTACTTGGAAGTGGGAAGTTGTGAACATGGACTTCGTGACAGGTTTGCCTCAAGCTCGTCATCAGTATAATTCAGTTTGGGTCATTGTAGACAGGATGACCAAATCAGCTCATTTTCTTCCAGTTCATACCTCTTATTCAGCCAAGGATTATGCCAAACTCTACATCAAGAAGTTGGTCAGATTGTACGATGTTCCATTGTCCATCATCTCAGACAGAGGTACCCAGTTTATCTCTTATTTCTGGAAAGCATTCCTAAAGGGTCTCAGTACCCAAGTTCATCTCAGTACAACCTTCCATCCTCAGATATTTCGTCAAGTAGAAAGGACCATTTAGACTATAGAAGATATGCTAAGTGTGTGTGCAATTGATTTCAAGGGAAGTTGGGATAACCAGTTGCCTTTGATTGAGTTTGCATACAACAATATCTATCATTCTAGTATTCAGATAGCTCCATTCAAAACTCTCTATAGTAGAAAATATACATCTCTAATTAGTTGGTTTGAAGTTAGTGAGGCCTCAGTCATAGGTCTTGAATTAGTATTCGACACCTTAGAAAGAGTCTAGTTAATCAGAGAAAGACTCTGGGCTGCTCAGAGATGATAGAAGTCTTATGCATATGCTCGTAGAAAAGATCTCGAGTTTGAGGTTAGTGATCATGTCTATCTAAATATCTCTCTCACGAAGAGAATGAAGAGATTAGGCAAAAAGGAAAAGCTCAGTCCCTAATATATCGGTCCCTTAAAGATTCTCAATTATTTCGGCAAGGTAGCATATAAGCTTGAATTTCCTTTAAATCTAGCATCAATTCATCCAGTATTCCATATATCTTTGCTAAAGAAGTGTATAGGTGACCCACCAGTCGTAGTCCCTATTAAGAGCATTGATGTTCAGAACAGTCTCTCTTATGAAGAGATTCCAGTTGAAATCTTAGACTATTAGACTCGTAGACTGAGGAACAAAGAAGTTCTTCTAGTTAAAGTTCTTTAGTGAAATCAGTTTGTTGAGGGAGATAATTGGGAAGCAGAAGCAGACATGCATACCAAGTATCTCACCTCTTCTCTGCCAACTCAGATCAAGCTCAAGGTAACAGTTCTCCTTAAGTTTACTCAGTTCCATAATCAGTGTTCATCAGGAACTTGGTATTCATATTCATATTCATATTCATATTCATATTCATGTTCCTAGTATAAACTTGGTATCAAGTACCATTTCATATTCATTTATGCATTCATGTATCAGATTAGTTATATAATTATGCATCAGATATGCATTCTCATTGTGAAAAACTTAGATCTTCGAAACATTCAGTCATGCAGTCATGAATCAGTCACACATGCATCAGATATGTGTGTTCAGTATGTTATGTTCAGCTTGTCAGTCATGAGATCATGTTCCAGTTATTCATGTTCAGTTCATGTACAACTTATTATTTCCCCTTTCATCCAGTCTCATTCGAGGATGAATATTCTCAAGGGGGAGATATTGTAATACCTCGAAGTTTTCTAGCTAATTTCATCCTAAGAATGCCTAGTATTATCTTTTAAAGTGAATGATAATTATTCAATGAGTAGTTATCAAGTTTTTCACTTTTTTTTATGTGGGAAATTCAATAAGCTTTCCATTGATATAAGATTCGCCCAAATCCGATAACCGAGTAAGAAGTTATGACTATTTCAAGTTCTCATCGTAAAACAACGCCATATTAGTAAGTGGCGTACCACACCACAAGAGGAAATGACATTTGGCAATTTCTAGTAGGTGTCTATGATTATGGAACATCGCGCTAGCACTCAAATTCAGAATTGTTCTTTTTCCAGTGTCTTAGTGCGATTTCCCCCGTGTCGCGCCAAAGTTCCAGGTCACGAAGGAAGGGGTAATACGATGGCTCTGCGTCACGCCATCCCTCAATTTTCCAATTGTTAATTTCCAGTGACACGGAGCGATAACATCGCGTCACACCAGGGGCCCAGTTCGGGAAAATTTTACTGAAATTACAAAATACGTCTAGGGTTAAAGGGGCAATTTCCTACCCCTATTTAAATCCAATAACACATGATTTAGCCATTCTTCACTCAAAATATACTATTTTCTCTCAAGTTTCTCTCAAGAACAAGCTAGGGTTTCTATTGGAGATTCAAATTCAAGAACGTTTCACTATCAATCTTCACGAACTCATGAACTAAGGTATGCATAGTGTTCATTCAAGGACTCCTTTCATCCATGAAGCCCAAGAATCCCTTTTCTAAACTCAAGTTATGGATTTTCTTATGAATTTCATGATTAGGCTGCTTTTTTTCATATTGATAATGAGTAATTGAATTGTATTCCATGTATGAATATTAAATTCCATATGGGTTGATTTGTAGCGGTATAGATTCATTAAACCCTAAGACTAAACCCTTGAATGATTAAATTGGAATTGAATCACGATAGTTAATTATTGTATGATGTTGCTTACATATTCTATGCCTATCATGTGTTTGATTGAATTCCTAGATGAAGGGAAAGTGTCTAATTAGCATAATATCATGAAATCCCCATGTATGTACAAGCTTATGCCTATCACATGCTTGATGAAATGCTTCAATAAATGTATTATGATGATTATTATGTATTCAAGTAAGTCATTCTTTGTCAGTTTCCTTCCATTGAGTCCTGGCGGTACTTGTACCTGAAACATTAGATGTGTACCTAGAGCCATGTCATGTTTTCATAATACTCTCAGTCAAGCTATGAATTCTTAGGCTTCAGATAGTCTTATGACCCAGGAAAAATCTCCATGACCTCATGACTCAGTCAGTTGTCAGATATCAGTAGTGTTCTGCCAGTCAACGAAACTTAGTAACTCAACTCAAGTTCAGTTCAATAAATCATGTTCAGTGTCCATTCAGATGGGAGTAGGAATTAGCACCGAGTAAACCTAAGGATAGGGACACACACTATTAGATGAGGGTGTGATCCTTAGAAGTAATCCTTATATTCCATAACTATGAAGCCAACATAGTTTGAGACATCAACACTGTCCGATAAGAGTTGATGAGATAGATAAGCCATGTCAGATTAGGGCCCCATCATTCTCTTTTGGGGACACTATCAGATAAGGGTCACCCACAACTTGTCCTTACTGGTGGCGCGATATTGATACTCTCCCAATTTGGGTTACAGATTAGACCCCAACTCAGCCATAATGAAGTATTAGGGGCATGTCAGTTAAATAATACCTCCCACAGTTTTAGTACCAGTCTCAGTAAAAGAACTTAAATAGTTCTTCAGATTCAAGACTGTTAGATACAGTCGACTCAGATACAGTAAGGGAATCAGATAGTTCCATCAGATTTAGGATTGTCAGATACAGTAACTCATCTTATCATTCATGTTAGTTATCAATATATCATGTTATCAATAATCAAATTCAAAAATCATGATATCACAGTATCAGTTCCCATTACGTACTTTTGTATGCATTCTCACGTTCATGTTAGACAGTCAGTTAGTATTATTCATGCATGTGAACCCTTACATATAGACTACCCCACATGTATACTCGGTACAATCCATTGTACTGACACATTTGGGCTATGGTGCTTTCTTTTTATGTTACACCATAGGTTTAGAGACACGAGTTTCAGATCAGCAGTAGATTCCAGTCTTAGCTGTTAAAGTTGAAGTGAGTCTTCATCCTTCGAGGATATGATTATTTCCTTACTATCTCATTGATTGGATTATTAGTTGGAGTTAGTTGGGGACATGTCCCATCAACTCCTTATTCATATTTTTCAGACATTAGAGGCTTTCAGACTAGATTCAGACTATCATGTTTCAGACTTCAGTATTTCCAATTTTTTTAGGGTATTTTATTACCCCACACATATGTTATATTATTTAGTTATGTTCAGTGTTTAGCCTTATGGCCTTTCAGTATATGTTTTCGCATTTTTATGTCATATTATGTAGTGTACAGGTACAGATATCAGTCATGGGTTAGCTTGTGGTCCTTTGGAGTCATGAGCACCGTGTAGTATTCCAGTTCAGTAAATTGGGGCGTTACATTGAGCCACTCATATTCAGAGAATAACCAAGCCACATACTTACTTATTTGGTTACAAATCATCCCAATGACTCGTTAGGATACCTTACGAATCATAGGGTCTAGTCGTAACAGACCAGTGAGCTCAAAGCTCAAGAAAATTTTAAGGAACAAAAATCCGGGGTGTTTCAAATGTATGAACATAAAAATAAAATGTAGAAAGTGATATTTAAGATCAGAGAATAATAACAAATAATATTCAAAAGAGAAAAGACAAAAAAACACCCCTAAAATTGTCCGTCTAACTTACTTTAACCCTTTAACTAAACTTTTATTTATTTAATTCCCTTAACAATTTTAAAGTGAATTAATGTACACCCTTTGCAGCTCATTCTAGGTCAGACCTGGGTGTTAATAATAACAAGCACACACATTTCTGATTGATCTACGTCACATATTAAATAATTTTATACATTTTATACATTAAATCACCAAGACCAACCCATTACTTAACCCACACCTAAAAAATACCCTAATTCCTAGTTTAAACCTCATTTCTCACTTCACGTATACCACAGCTGTGTGTAACAATTAATCTCCTTTTCTATCTTCAACTCTATCATCTTGAAAAAAAATCAAATCTTTAATCCAACCAATAACTCAGAAACGAACAAATTTTTATTCTTGAGTTCATAATATCTTAATATTTTCCTTGAAAATTCAATCAATAATTGAAGAAAAGAAAGAATTTTTTGTTTTTGGGTCTGAAAAATCTTGATTTCTTTTCTTTTAAATTTTTTCTCAAAAAAATTGGATTGTTAATTCAAAAAAAACAACCACATTTGATCATTTTCCTTACTGTGTGCTTCTTCTTTTGATTTTCAATTGAAAAGAATAATTAGAAGTGGTAGAAGAAAAATCATATGAAGGAGATAATTTAGCCTTTTTGAGACAAATAGTAGTAGAAGGAGATGAAGAAGATAAATTCAACTTTATGTTCCGTGCTAAAATTTGATCGTCTTGAGAAAAAGAAAGAAAAAATGATCTTGTTTTTTGCATCAATTTCATAGATTGATGAGATTTTGGATAGACTTAGGATGAAAAAGAGACAAAAATAGGGTTCTTGAGGACTTAATTAAGGTTGGATGTGATTTAAAATGTATAAGACCATTATATATTTTTTTAAATAATTTTTGTACTTAAAAAAATATTTAATGCATCAAATTAACTAATTTGCGTGCCTAGTTAATGCGTGTCGACACGCGACCTGAGATGTGCTGCGAAGCGTGGATTTCAATTCACCTTAAAGTTGTTAAGGGGGCTAAGTAAATGAAAGTTTAGTTAAAGGGTTAATGTAAGTTGAGCGGACTAATTTAAGAGTGTTTTCATGTCTTTACTCTATTAAAAAAGCACCACACCATGTAAAAGGAAACAAAGAAACATACTAAGAGAGATACTCTAGTCTAACTTAGACCTAAAAACTAGGATCTCAATATGTTCATAGTCACACCAGCTGGCCAGATCTATATGAATTAGGGAAGATAATTCTGATACAATTGGAAATTTAAGGACCCTTAATATTGGATTCTAGAGAATAGACATATACAAATTCAACTTTCACTACTTAAAGAGTGTGCATCACTATTGTCCAAATCATAGGAATTGAGAGAGAAGAATAGATATTTTTAAATGAGATTCCTAATGTGGGATCCATGATTTACCCTGGAGGAGGAAACAACCATTGCCCTTGCATAGATACCATTTCCTAGACTTCCAATGAATGTATATAACAAAGAACATTATTCTCTGCGCCAGCTGTAATAGGGAATACCTTAGTGATAGAAAAAGCCATAAACAATGAAACTAGACCTTCTTGTTCAAGGGTCAAAGTGGAAGTTGATATACTAAAATAGTAACCCAAGAGAATTCAGATCAACTATGTTGACAAGGAGACAATAATAGTTAGATCTAAATGGCAAAAAATTCAATAAGATTACCTACCAAATATTGCACACACTATAGTCGAAAGACATGACTTACAAGGACGTTGGGTACTACACCTAGAGCACAGGATGAATAAAGAGGAAATTCAATAGGACAAGACGATACTAAACAAAGTCAAAACATAGAAGGATGAAAGTTAAGTGAAACAACCATCAAGCCCAAAAACATTTGGAGTGTATGAGAATGCTAGACTAATCCATCAAAAATAGATTATGATTCACAATAGAAGAAAAAAGGGCAAGCAGCAAGACACTAAACAGATGGAATAAATTTTTGCTAGGTGTAATACAACAAGAATAAGGGGGCAATGACAACAAGAAAACACAACAATAACCACCAATTTGAAACTTTAATAGATATCACATGTCACACGCAAAATGAAATATAAAACATAGTAGAAGAGACTCTAAAAGATGCTAAATATAAAAGAAAAGAAACATCTAACATTAGGTAGAGGCTTTTTTTGGAAAATCTCAAAGTAGTGAACAGAAAAAGAGAAACAACAATGGATAATAGAAGAAAGAAGGATAATAGATCAATAAAGAAAGAACAACATAGATGAGAATGGAATTATCAATGGTAAAGAGGATACAGAGGCTAACAACAACATGCTGAGACAAGACATACAAGAAATATTCAACACAGAAAAAGATCAACATAAATGAGAAGTAAGGATAATCAACTTACACAACTATGATCAAACACTTAAAGAGATGCTTGTAGACTCAGTAGCAGACCACCACATTCCTAAAAAAACACTAGAAAAATAACCAAGAATGCATGAGCAACAAACACCTATTGATTCAGTAGATACAAAGATACCAATATTAGCAAACACATAACTACACAATCAGGAGACAAAACATAGTACAAATATGCAAGAAAATAAAGATATAGATGTAAATATTAAAGAAAAAAATGAAAACAACACAGGCGTATCTACTACAAATCACGAGACACATAAAGAGGAGTAAGAGAGCACACACCAGGAAGATCATGCACAAGAAATAAATCTTGGTGATTGATGGAACATAAGAGGGTTGCACCACACAATGAGGGACCTGGTCCCATAGAGTCAGTCATAGGAAATCAAATAGTAAAGCTCTAGAAAACCAAAACTTTTATGAAAACTAAAGAACACAAAGATTTAATGTGGAAACCTCCTTGCTCAAGGGAGGAAAAACTATGGCTTGCCCTCACAAGCACTCAACAATTCACTATAATAAAACTCTTGATTACAAACTCTAATGAACCTAAATCTAGGCTCCACCAGTTTTCAATAACTCTATTTCAAACCTAGCTTGATAACTCTACCAAGAACACACCTCAATACTATTAACTCTAATAGTATGGAACTTAGTAACTCTACCTAAGTAATATCAACAACACAAAGAAGGCATTACTATTATAATAAAAATAATTCAGTTACAGGCCATGACTTGACTCAAGAATGCTCACTCTTTTAGTACATAAAGAAAGTACGAACATGAGCAATATTACAAAGTTGAGTTTTTGCCTCTCTCTCTTTTCTATTTTTTGATCTTTCAAAAACTCACAAATTGAGAAGAATTATTTTCCTTTTATAGTAAAATAATGATTAGGGTAGAAATTTGATTGGTCCAAATGTACTGAAAGGTACAAGCTCAAGTTTGTTACACTAGAGGAAAAAATTGCTTAGGACAATGACAACTGTATTGGATTCATGAAGACCTAAGGACCTGGTCCCTTATTGTCAGCTACTCACCATCAAGACAAGATATAGCAATTCGAAGACCCAGGAACCTGGTCACTTGTTGTCAGTTGATTAATAACAAAACAAGATATAGTAATTTCCCTCCTTTTTGATGATGACAAACTAACCACAGACTTTCAGCATCAATGTCTATTCACTTTTCTCAGTTGGAGTACTTACCATAGCTGTCAGTGAATGTTTTCCTTATTATTATGCACAATGCTTCCCTCTATCAATATGTCATGTAACTTAGGGACCTGGTACCTTGTTGTCAATTAACATTAAAAACTCATCCACTATATTTCAATGTCCCTCCTGTCTATATACTTACACTCATCAATATTTATCTAGTTCATATTTCAACCCATTACATACACCTATCAATATTCACCATTTGAGCATCATTCTTCCCCATTCCCTAACACATCATGTAGCACATATCTTAATGCAACACATATGCACCTGCTTGGTACCTGGTCCCTGACATATTATGCAACATACACCTCACTCCCTACCATATAAATTTAGTATTCCCCCTTTTTGGCATCATTGAAAAGTAATAACAGTAAACCAAGATAAAAATTAGCACAAGATAGTTAATTCATCGCCACTGGAGAAACACTAACATGAAGAATAACTTTAAAAATAAAAAGATACAGATAAAACATAAAAACAGTGGATTCATTCATAATTAAGAGAGATCAATACCATTATATCATACTAAAATAAACATAAAAATTATGATTCATCAAAAGCCACACAAAGAATAAAAACTAGAAACTGATACATAGGGATGACAAAATAACATAGGGATGATAGAACTTTGGTAGAAGGGGGCTTAGGGGAGAAGGATTTCAGCAGCAATTCTATTCCAGAACTCTCTACAGCGTGAGCATTCAATAATTGCTTAGTTAGGTCTTTAAATTCTGCATTTAGACCTTGAACCTCCAGAGTGAGGTCTGTAATCTTGGTTTGGAGCATTGCATTTTCTGCTATAAGTTCCTCAGCGGTACCTTGTCCCTTTAAGGATAAATTTTGATTCTGCATCTTCAAGTGCACTATCTCAGCAGCCTAAACAACTAGCTTAATCCCCATTTCCTTGCTTAAATTCTCCTAAGAAACTAATAGCTCTGACACTTGGGATACAATTCCCACCTTTCCTTCAATGCATTTATTTTCCACCAATATTGTCATACTAAACTTTTGTTTGACTGTTCCTGGAGTCCTTTTACTCCCAACCACTCTAAAGTGATCAAACACCTTTTTCAAAAAGTCCTATAATGCATCCCATATTTTCCTTCCTTCTCATGAATACCTTATACATGTCCTCTAACATTAGAGTAGGCCGACTTATCAGCATAAATTTGCATAAACTCTCAATCAGGAACAAATCAACAACAAAAGAAATGGTCATTTTCTCTGATCTAGGAAAAATTACCTTGTTCACAAATTCAAACACTAATTAAATCTCACTTGTTAGAAGTATCGATCATGAACTCAATTGAGGATTGTTGCAAAGCAACAGTCCTCACCCCTATAACAAACATATATAGGATTTTTCCTAAAGACTCTTTATCCAGTCTGATTTGTTTTCCTTACACTTGGGCAGTCAAGCTTAACCCTTCATTTGAGAACTCCATTGTATAATTAAATTCTCTTACTTTCTCTTTAAAAACCATAGGATCTAGTTTCTCCAAGAGTTGTAATCACCCTGGTGTTTGACATATTTTAATAATTCAACCATGCCAACTTTCTCATAAATCATGGGATCAAACACTCTTCCAGATAATACTTTTTGAGTTTTCAACATCTGATTCCTTTGCTCCCTAGACCCATCCTTCTTTTCTTTCTCCTTTTATTCTTTTTTTTGGAAGTACTACTTAATTGTTTTCAACAACTTTTATTTTCTTGGGACCAGGTCCCTCAGAGCATTTCTTCATTTTTATAGCAACGTGTTTCTGCTTCATTTCTATAGGGCTACCATACTTTGAGTGGGAGGATCTGGTCTGTCTTGAAACATGAATTTCTTTTCTTCTTTTCTTTATTGCCACAATAACATTAGGATCAATGTTCTCATCCTCTCTAACCTCTACAACTTCAACATTCTTCTCTTCTACTATAATAGCTTTCTTGAGTATTCTTTTCTTAGTAGTAGAAAACTTTCTGGCCTTTATAGCATCAGCTAATAAGTTTTTTTAAAACTTCTAGTGGAATACGATCTCGCAACCTTTGTACTAGAATCAGTAGCGTTTTATTTCCCTTTGCTTCCCCATTATTTCTTTATAGACCACCTTAGAAGTGGTTTATTCTCATCCTCCTTATTTGGAGGTAGCACAATTTCTCCATCCTTAGTCACATCATCCTTTTTACCAACTCTTTTCTCTTTAGCAATAACTAAGCTTTCCTTGGGATCATATGCAAGCAATAATAAATTTTTAGCTACTCAATTTTCACTGATAGAAAGATTAAACCTTTTATCTGTTATTTCTTTATCACACAGTTGGGAAAAGATAGGGTTTAACTCATAGAGCATAGGGGAATAAGGTATTTGTAGTTTTTTTGAGAGTTCTATATTTTCTAGTTCTTCAGAACAAATGGAGATTTGAGAGTCTTCAAATAATTTTGGTTTTTCTGAGGAACAAGAAATTTTGAATTGAGAGATTTCTTGTTCCATTGGTGAGACAAATCCTTGATCTAACTCCTCTACCAAGGTTGACTGATTTAATTCCTCAACCAAGGTGACTCAACAAAAATTATGATGGTTAAGGACATTTATACAGGGATAGACTCAATTAAGGGTTTTAGAATTTTTAGTAAAGTTGATTTAAGTTCTTGTTGAGGACTTAAAGAGATGTTTTCTATGATTTTGGGTGTTAAAGGATCAACAGGTTTGATTTTGGATTGTTTTGATTGATTTTCTAAAGCTTTATCGACTTAAGGATCTTTAACGGGGGTTGAAAAAGTTAAAATATTTGTTATTTTGTTTTCTTTTGAGAGAGAATAAGACCAGTTTAATTTAAAGGTGAAGGATTATTGAAGAAGATAATTTGAGTTAATTTTGGAAAAGAATAAAAAGTGATAAATTTGGTGTAGTGATATAAGTGAGGTGACCGTTGCCATTAAAAAAGGCCTTTTGAAGTGACACATCTAAATTTAATAGGTGTGACTCTTCACATTGCTATGAAACGACAAAAATTACTTAGATAAGAGAAGACACGTGGCCTTTTAGATAGAATTTTATCTAAGTACACTGATTTGGTACTAACTTAAGAGATGGGACTAGGTCTCTCTCATTCTTGAGAGAATCCTCAGATTTGTGCAAGTCACATCTATCCTCTTCCAAACTTATTCCAATGGGTGTATACCTGCAAAGCTAATAGTACTAAGTTAGACCAATATACACCTACTTTACCAAGGATACCTATCTCTTGATCATAGCCACTTTTAGGGAGAAAAACTAATTCATTTAGTAGGTTAGGTTGATTTGATAAATTCCAGCCTCAACTTATTAGTTTCAATACACCAAATCATTCCAAAATTTTCTATCAATAGGTCTGGGGACTAGGTATCAGACTTAACATCCTTTAAATTTCCAAGGTTTCTTTGACATTGCATTGAACCACTCAACATTTTTCAGAACCTTTTTCACATTTTTTAGCTCACTTTGGGACAAGAATGTTGAGGAAACCATGAAATTTCTAACTTAAGTTCTTGTTTGGACTCTATTCTCCAAAGGTAAAGTTAGAATGTCAAGGGTTAAAAAGATTTGTGCCTCCAGTTTGACCTTCTGAGATGTGTTCCACTAGGACTAGGTCCCTGTGAATTTTGACTAGATCCTTCCTGTTGTTCTTCTAATGAAGATGGGGTTTGTGACTGAGATCTTGGATCACCATCACTTTCACCATTCTATTCTACATCAGTTTTTCATTGACCATTATTTTCATCAATATCAACCCTTTGAACAAGAATAATTTATTCAAATTTTAAATCATATCATTATCTGGATACACCATCTTTCCTAACTCATTAAAGATTATATGCACACTTTCTTCAACACACAGAGTTCCTTTTTGTTGAAAACTCTATATGCTTAGCTTGATGAGGTGCATCCCACAAGTATAACTTCATTTGTGTTTACAAGGCAAAATGAATAACCAGAGCCTCATAGATTTCATCCTTGGTTCTCACGAATATTTTTCAGGTGAACTTGGAGAAGTCATCCACATGGACAAACACATACTTTTTTTCTTCTCTACTTTGGACTTGTTGTCTTGAGATTTCATCTTTGGCATCTAACGGACCTGGTCCTACAAAATCAACTGATTCGACATGTCCCATCATTTCCTTGATCTTCTTTACTTTGACAATAACTCTTTGAAACTTCAATCTTGACCCAGTACTTCCATTATGTGAAAATTTAACTTTATTGCCTTTTCCAATGAGATACCTCCACCTTAAAGTGTTTTGAGATAGAGAATAAAGTCAGACCTTCTAGTCATATATTTTGAAATAAACCAATTTTAACTTTGATCCCTTTCTCCCACCTATAAGTAAAGTCATTTGTTAGATTTGGGAACCCATTTGAGTTTGAGTTCTCAGTAGGAAGACAAGGGTGTGATCAAATCATTTTTAGACCTTTTAGGTAATGAGATATTCTTTAAAGGTTTGGAACCCTTAGGATAGGTATTACCTACTAGATATATCTAACACTATTAATTCTAGCTCTAATCCAACTTTGATAGTTTTTCTTTATGTGTCCATCTTTTCACAATGAGTGCATAAAGGTTTGTGGTCTTTGTTTCTAACAACTTGAACAACCTTGCCTTGAAACCTAAGTGATTGGGTTTTGTTCTGATACACAATACCTTTACCATTATTTACTCCTTGGCCAATCAAATTAGAAAAGATCTGTAAGGATGTGGTCCATTATAGATATTTATTAAGTTCTTCCATTAGATGGACCAGGTCCCTTTCTAACTCTTCATTCTTATAGAGTGCATTCATTAGATGATTTTGAGAATCCCTCAATTTTTCTTCAAGCTCAATCTGATACCTTAAAGTTTCTTTCTTCCCTTTGTCATCAATATCATTTACTTTCTTCAATTGACTCACCAAACTCAGATTTTTAGATTCCAACTTATAAACCTATTCCTCAGTTTTAGATATCTGGAGAGTTAAAGCCATTAATTCAAGCTCCTTATTCTCTACTTTCTCTTCTAGAGAATTTTTGTTCCCTTTTATCATCAGGATCATTCACTTTCTTCGGTTGACTCACTAGACTCAGATTTTTAGATTTCAACTTAGTAACCTATTCCTTAATTTTAGATATTTGGAGAGTTAAAGAAACTAATTCAAGTTCCAAATTCTCTAACTTTTCTTCTAGAGCATTTTTCTCAGTAGTCAGTTCACACATAGAATCAATCAACATATTAGCAAGATTTTTTTATCTTTCTAGCAGAGTAGTTTTTCAAGTTTTCTTTAATTTCAGAAAGAGTTACCTCATTTTATTTTTCATCTTTACTATTTTCTATGAGAGCAAACAAGGAATCAGGATTCACTTTCTCATCCTCCACTGCTAGCATAGAAACATCTTCATGCTTTCCATCTTTCTCAGATTTACTAGATGAATTCCTTAGACAGCTAAAGCCTGCTTAACTGCAAAATCACCTACAACTTTTCTTCTTGATTTTATTGGGACCTGGTCCCTATTCTTTCCTTTGTCACCTCCAGTCTTAAAATATTCTTGATAGTCCATTATGTGCATTGGATAGTCCTTAATGAAATGCTTAGGACTTCCATATTTATGACAAACCTCTACAGCGCCCGCCTTTTAGCGGCTACTTTCTTTTCTCTAAAACTGACTACTTTTCTTTATTGCTCTAACAATTCTTTTTTCCAAATAGGCAACATTTGTGCCTTTTTCACTTGAATCAGACTTTTTAGCCATTAAAGCCGTAGATTTTTCCCTTTTTTCTTCCTTCTTGTCTTGTCCTTGCTGCTTTCTGAGTTCATGAGCCTTCAAATTACTGATAAGTTCATCCACCATGAGAGTTTTTAGGTTTATTGTATCAGTGATAGCATCCATTTTGCTTTCCCAAGATTTAGGAAGAGCCCCCAAAATTTTCTCACGTGTTTGTTCAAAGGAATTACTTCTCCTAAGCAGTGCAACTCATTGGTGATTGAAGTAAATCTTATATGCATCTTTTGGATAGTTTCTCATTATTTTATGGTGAAGGTTTTATACTGAGTAGTTAGGATATTAACTTTTGAATCTTTCACATTAGAGTTTCCTTCATGAGCAACCTTTAAGCAATCCCTAATTTCTTTAGCATTTTCATAGGAAGAAATCCTATTGTATTAATCAGGCCCTATGCCACAAAATAGCAGTTTCTTGACCTTGTAATTCTTCTCAACTTTTCTTTTATCTTATTCATCATACTCTCTCCTGCTTAAACAACCATTCTAGTTATGTCTCCTTCTTTAACCTCTCTAACTGGAACATGAGGATCATTAAGTATTACATCTATCAGCTCACTGTCCTCATCCATAATAAAGTCATACATCCAAGTTTGCCTCCACCTATAGAGCTTTCTATTAAATCTAGGTCATCTAGTGGTAGATTTCCCTTCTTTAAAATTAGGTGGAGCAGCCATGATAAGTAAATCACTTTAGGTGTTAACTTTTTAGAGTGTTCTAGCTATGATACCAATTGATGGAACGTAAGGAGGTTGCATCACACTATGAGGGACCAATTTTCTTAGAGTCAGTCATGGGCAATCAAATAGCAAAGAACTGGAAAACAAAAACTTTGCTGAAAACTAAAGAACACAAAGATTTAACGTGGAAACCTCCTTTGCTCAAGGGAGGAAAAACTGCAGCTTGGCCTCACAAGAACTCAACAATCTACTACAATAAAACTCCTGATTAAAGACTCTAATGAACCTAACTCTAGGATTCACTAGTTTGCAATAACTCTATTACAAACCTAGCTTGAAAACTCTTCTAAGAACACACCTCAATACTGATTAACTCTAACCAGTATTAAACTTAGGTAACTCTACCTAAGAACTCTCAAGAACACAAAGAAGACATTACTCTTATAATATGAGTAATTTAGTTACAAACCATAATTTGACTCAAGAAAACTCAGTCTTTTAGTACATAAAGAAATTAAGAACTTGAGCTCTATTACAAAGTTGAGTTTTATTTTCCTCTCTCCCTTTTATTTTTTAATCTTGCAAAACCTTACCAATTGGGAAATATTCTTTTTCTTTTATGTTGGAATAATGATTACAGTGGAAATCCAATTAGGCTAGGTGTCCTAGAAGGTACAAGCTCACCTACATAGTTTGTTACACTAGAGGACAAAACTGCACAGGACAGTGATTGTTGTACTGGATTCATGAAGACCTAGGGACCTAGTCCCTTGTTGTAAGCTACTCACCATTAGTAAAAAAATATAGCAATTCAAAAACCTAGGAACTTAGTCCTTTGGTGTCAGCTGATCACCATTAATACAAGATGTAGCAGTGATGATAATAAATTAGAGAATACAACATCACTTTGCTAGGTTCACAATAGAGAAGATATATCTCTTAGATTACTAATAAAGGCAACAAAAAATAGAAGACCATAAGAGGAAGAGATAAAAGTGTACCTCCTAAGGAAGTAGGAGGTGTCCAAGCAAGGAAAGCACCTACCAACACTACATATTAATGAATTTTTCACTAATTTGGAACATTAATTAGCCAAAAAATTATGGCTCATTATGATTATAATTGATACTTAAGTAATGTCCTTAATGTCTATTTTTAGTTAATTCTTATGTTAATTTCATTGCATGTAGGTAATGAGGTCGAGGAACCTACCAAGGGAAGATAAAGTGCCAATAAAAACAAAAAGCATGGAAGAAAATAAGATGGAATGAAAGTTGGATTGCACAAGTAGAGAAAGGAATCAAACAAGGCATGTGCTTATCATATATTGGTGTGACTATCACACAATGTAACAATTTCTAAAGGAAGTCTCCACTCATAGTTATGCGAGTAAGCATGAAGTTGTGCGTATTGCACAACAATAATGCAATGGCCATCGAATTGTTAGTAAAGTTGACAAAACACCTAAAGAACCAAGTACTTAGAGACAAGTTGTGCAATCTTACCCTGAAATTCTGTGTATCACACATGACATATGTGATCACGACTGAGTTCACACAAGATCTCTGGTGGCAACTTTGTAATTATTTGAGTTTAGTTTTCTAAGTCATATAAATAGAATCGTTTTTAAATTTTGAGGGATTATTTCATATTTATGAGTTCCTCTTTGAGTTTTTGAATATTGTATTCCAAGTATCTAAGGTTTGGAAAAATTATTGAATCTTGAATTCTATGGTGAATATTCATAATATGGAGAATTTGGCTAAGCATTTAGGCATGCTTTCTTATTCTTTAAATATACAAATCTAAACCATAAATCCTAGGGGTGTGTGATGAATGATTGCTAATGAATGTGTGGTTGTTGATTTATTGCTTCTAAAGTAGGTTATAAGTTGCGAGTTTAAATAAATCTCCATGTTTTAATCTATAAGTGGAGGTTGCAAAATCTTTTCAACCTTAAAACCTTTATTTTTCTTGAAAAAGAAAACAAGGGTAAGGATATTTATTTTTACAAATACTTGAGTCATCTTATTCAATAACTAGTGCTAGAAATATATTAGCTAATTTGAGGCATTAGGTTGTTTAGAAATGCAAAATCATGGGGGTTTGAGAAAATCCCACATGATATTTGGTAATAGAATGGATGATTATTGCTAATATGAAAGATTTAACTTACCCATACCTTTAACTCATTGGAGCATAATCTATTATAGATATTATTAACTGTCGATCAAACACATCCCTAAGACCTAAACCATTATTGAACACAAGATCATTATTTGAAGAATTACAACACTAGAAATTATGACTCTTGTTAAAGTTACAAATCTCCCTTTTTACTTTTATTGTCTCCAAATTAACCCATGCAAATATTAAGTGAATTAACTACACTCTAAGGAAAACTTTGTAAATTTATTCCTTGTGGATCGACTCCAACCTTAAACTTGGGATAAAAGTATTGATAACAATTCTGTACACTCTTAAATAGTTTAATAGACCATTGTCAAAAATGGCACCGTTGCTTGGGGATGAAAGTATAGAGTTTCATTTTTGAAGTGTTTTATATCACTTGTTTTTAGTCATAGTTTAATTTTACATTGTTTTTTAGTTTTGATTTTGTTTTATGTGAAAACATAAGTCAATATGATAGTGACACTGCAAGAAATAACTACTTGGATGATGCAAGGAGAGTAAGTGCCATTCAAGTACCACCTATGGTGTAGAATGTGACCTTTCATATTACACTCAAAATGCTCTATTTTCTACAAATGAAGGGGTCATTTGGTGGACAACAGTATTAGGATGAGAACAATAAAAAGTATTACTCAAGAATCTATTCGGTTGTTGTTATTTACCTTTTTAAATAAGGAGCGTGTTATTTGGATTAGAATTGCCTAAAAGGTCAATAATTTCTCAAAACTAGCTTACTAACACATTCCTTGATAGGTTTTTTCCTCCTTATCGGATGCTCTAACTCAAGGATAAAATAACTAGTTTTCTTCAATTGAGTAGAGAACTTCATCAATCATGGCTTCAATTTAAGAAAAAATTGATTTAATGTCCTACTCATGAGCTACCAGACAGGTTGCTATAAACTTTTTACTGTTTGTTGGATTACTAGAAAAAAATTGTGACAGATAATTTAGTTAGTGGTTCTTTGATGAATAAAACTTTTGGGGTTTCTTTGGGCTTGCTTGATTAAATAACTAAGAAAAATTGTGCTTGGCACACCCAAGAGGTTGAGGTGGAAATTTGTCCTTCTTCCTCCTTTTTGGAAACATAGGAGCAAAGAAAAAAGATGTAGTAGGCGACGAGTACATGGCAAAAATGATGACTCAAATAGACCATTTGACAAATCATATCATGGGTTTGTTCTGAAAAAGTATGAATGTTATGGATGTAGAGAAATTTTTAAGATACACACTTTATACTTTTGTTTATCTCCTTCAAAGGGTCAAATCCTTATCGAGATTAATACCTCTATTTTAAAATCTAAAAAAATCACTAGTGTATGTTTTATTTCATTCTCCAATTAAATTGATGTGCATGATCATTATTTGTTGTGTCCTTTATGAATTTGTAGTCATAAATATTTGATACTCCATCTTGTGAGTTGCTTTTTTGGGAGTTATTTTAGGAAATATTATCTAGAAGTATATTAATTTGATGTCCTTTTTATTAGTCTTTTTAACCTCATTTGTTGTACTTTCTGTTTATCCAATGTTAGTTTACTACTTACCTCTCTTGGTGGTTCTAAAAAAGTACTGATTCTCTGTGTACCTGTAAAATTAAAACACCAGTTAGTGAAAAAATTGGCCATGTTGTTTCCCTCTCTAAATGTGTGTTGAATCTGAATTTGTTCACCATTAATATATCTTTTACTTATCCTAAATAGTGTCATAATACTCCATAAGCAGTCCTAATCTTCTCTAACAATATTTGCAATTGCTAAGGAATCAGTTTCCAAAATCAATGGCAAAAGCTATTTGGCACCCCTTATCCATAACCTTCTTTCAAAGTAGGTGCTTTAGCATATATACTAGTAGACTTCTAAATTTGCTTGCTTATAGCAAAATATAGATTACACTCATGATTTCTAACACAAAAAGTAATAGATCTTTTACCAGGATTACCTCTTGATGACCTATCTAAATTACACCTGAACTATCTTTGACTAGGTAGTTTCTAACATACTTGCACAGTTCTTATGGAAGTCTATAATTCTATAATTAATACACCAGTAGAGGTCATTCGTTTGACATTTCCTTCATCCAAGGTATAAAAATAGAGTTAGACATACATGGTTCTTGAAATCTACCTCTACGATTCATCTTATTTCTTCTTTTCCATATATGCCAACAAATTATTCTAGGGACTACTTGAATGATTGGTAGAAGTATACTCGCACACTAACATTTTATCACTTTTTAATGTTTGATGAAATTGTATAAAAGGACACTCCTATCCTGTAGAGGCTACCCCCTAGTCATGACACAGTGGTTAGAGTCACAAGTGACCCCAAGCTAACCCATGACCTGTCATAACACTAAGAATATTGAAACAACAGATGTAAAATCATGGTGTGGATGATAAACTTAATAATGAAATACTAAATCAACCAATAGTAATGTCTGAGTTTAAAACCATAAAAATGAACATTTAACTATATGTTTGAAAGGCTCTACCAAGTTGAGTTTATTTGACAAGACCTCAGATAACTCTACTATTTGAAACTAAACTAAACTAAAATGAAATCAAGATGCTAGTCCTCGAATGACGAGGACTCACTAAAGTACTATTGTTGATTTAGTAGGAGATTGTACAAAGCACGTTCCAAATGTTGAACATTAGGACCTATATTATGAGTCAATATAATTTAAAATAATGTATCTGATCCGTACTTTGAATGTAAAATAGGCTGAATAAGATGCATATAGAATGATAAACTGACGGAAGACCAAGCAATAAATATATACTGTGTGATAAGATGAATAATTGAATTCAATGACATTTAAGTATTTGAATCTAAAATGTAGGCTGTGGACAGTGGGATCTACTAATAACCTACATAGCGCAATCTAAACTAACAGGGGTCCAACCTGTAACCCCAATTGGAAGGGTGCTCTGTACTTTGTTAAGAGTACGAACATTGACTAATGTAGGTCTACTAAACTAATATTCGAAAATGCTTAAGTGTCAAGCATGGTATGGCGGATGACCCTTTAGAACGTATGGTGGCACCATATTTTTGTGATTTAGGAACTTCCACTAAATGCTCATCTTAACTGATGAGTGAACCTTCATCCATGTGTCCCCTCGGTGCGAAGTACTACTCCCAATTAAATAATACTAATAACTAAAATGATCAATGATGGTAATAATTTAAAGACTGAATTAATGCATTATATAAAAGCATGCAAAAATATATAAGTTGGAGGGTTTAAAACTCATAAGTATATGCATGAAATCCTAGGTCACCAGGTGTCATAACACATCATCTATGAAGAATGCAACTATTATGCCAATTTCATAAGTTGAATGAATTTACGAAATTTAATAACTCAAGTCCAACAATAATAGAATTCATAATATAATTAGGTTTTACGATTTGAACATGTAATTGTACTAAAATTCATGTTAAAACATGGGTCTATAACTCAATGCGATCAATGAACTAGAATATAAAGAAATTCCCAACATTTAATGGGTGAAATGAACCCACTGATAAAACCCCACATAACTACAGATAGAAATAATAATTTAACTTGGATCTTGAAAGAGATGAACCCTCATTTGCCTTAGATGAAGAAGAATACTTTTTTCTCTATTTAAGGATAAAAGATCAAATGAAATTCGGTAATGAGGGACTTAGGGTAATATTTAACTTAATAGTCTGCCTTGGATTAAATTAAATGATGTAGTTTTGATGTTAAATGAGGGGGAAAAGACCAATGTGACTTTTTAAATTTGTAACTAAAAGCTGCTTGAAGGAACGTATAAAACCTTCCCATAATCATAGAACCCACCTACGATTATGGCTGGTGGTCGTAGGTACGATATGGATTTTGGCTCTCTAAACTCTACCAGATGAGATTTGGTATAATTTTGGGAGTTATCTATATTAGTGCCTTGGTTCGTATGCTATAGGTTCTAACCAGATCAACTTTAGACAACACAATCTGTAACGTCCTAATTTTCTGAACCGAAATACTACACAGTGCTCATGACCCCAAAGGACCACAAGCTAACCCATGACTGATATCTGTACCTGTAAACTGCATAATATCTCTTAAAATATGCAGAAACATAAACTGTAAGGCCATAAGGTTCAATACTAATACATATTTGAAAAATATGGTATAACAATACCAAAAAAGAACATAAATACTAAAGTCTAAACATCTAATCTGACATCTAGTCCAAAAGCCTCTAACTGAACTAAATAAAGAGTTGATGGGACATGTCCTCAACTAACTCCAACTACTGAAATAAAGTAAAAACTAAAATAGAAATGAAATCATCATGTCCTCGAAGGATGAGGACTCACGTCTAACTCTGACTACTGATCCTGAAATCTACTGCTGATTTGGAGCTCATGCCTCTGAACCTATGGTGTAACATAAGAGAAAGCACCATAGCGCAAATGCATCAGTACGTCTGAATGTATTAAGTATACGAGGGAGGTAGGCTAAATAAAAAGGGTTATATGCATGAAAAATACTGACTGATATGAACGTGAGAGTACATACATGCACACATAACTGTAACTGAACTCGTGGAGCTACTAACTACTGAGTCTGAATACTGACAACATGAGTGTACTGATAATGAGATTCTGAAAGACTAAGTTTACTGATATTGATATGTAAGTCACTAATAAGTGATGGATCTGATACTATATTACTGAGTACTAAGAGACTAATATTACATTACTGATAAATGAATAATTGTTTCTGACAGTTCGAATTATGAAGAACGGGTCTGATTGACTGTATTTGACAGTCCTAAAGCTGAGTACTGATAGCATGAGTTTTGATAACTGTTGTGATTGATAGCATAAGTGACTGTATCTGACAGTCCATAAATCTGAAGAAAACTATCTGAGTTCCATTCTATTTCTGAGTTGACTGTATCTGACATCCCTAATATACTGAAATCTGAAGAGCTATCTGGGTTCTTTACTGAGACTAGGTAACTATAGCTGACAATCCTGAAATCTGTAACTAAAACTTTAGGAAGTAGTTATCTAACCGACATGCCCCAAATACGCTATAATAGCTAAGCTGGGGTCCAATCTCTGCCTCGACTAGAGGGGTGTCAATATCACGCCATTGGTCAGGACAGCTGTGAGAACCCTATACTGGAAGGTACTCAATAAGAACGGTGGGAACCCTAAACTAACAGGTTAATCCATGTCATCAACCCTAATCTGAAGGGTTAAGATATCTCAACCTACGCTGGCTACGTAGTTCTGGAACACAAGGATGACTACTAAGAATCACACCCTGAATTGGCGGGTGAATTCCCATCCTTGGGTTCACTCAGTGCTAACTTCTACTCTCATCTGAAGGACACTGAACTGAATAACTAAGCTGAGCTGAATAACTGAACTGAACTGATTTGCTGAACTGATACTAATTAACTGGACTGATACTAGTGGTATTGTTTTGAAGAGATAAACTAAGTTTACTGGATTCCAATGACTAACGGAATGTACTGAGTTCTGGGGACTGGTTGAGAGTACTGAAGTTACTGAGATTGACTATGAATACTGAGGTTGCTGAGGTTACTGAGCACTGAGATTACTGAGATTTCTGAGTTTTGCTGAGTCACATGACTGACTGAATTCTATAGATCATGGATTGACTGAGATTATCGTGAAAACATGACATGGCTTTAGGCACACAGCTATATTTTTTGGGTACAAGTACCCCCAGGACTCGATGGAAGGAAACTGACACAACTTGAATTTCTTGAGTACACGACCATCAATAAAAAATCCATAATACATGAGTGGGGGATTTCATGAAGTATATGGTCATCATAATATCTATCATGAATAAGAATGCTTATAATCAAGTCATAAATCTCATATTCTAATATCATGGGCATTCTGACAACATATACTATTCATAGCAATCGCATGGAAACCATTCAAGCGTAAGGGAACGACAACATGTAACGTTTAGTTCATATTGTAAAGATTTGGGAATATTGTACTTCATGTATTTATTCAACATCTCAAACATGGTAGGGAAAGGATGGATATATTTTGTGTACATAATTTATATCTCCATTATCGTACATGCTTTATACCAAAACAATAACAACCCATAATTTGCATGGAAATTCATAGTGGAGTGTATAACTAACATGAACTTGTTATTTAGATATCATGAAATCATGTAAATATGAAGTTCTAACATACTAGGCATTTTATCGAACACCTTACATGCATTCTTTAAGGCATAGGTGGATTTCATACTTGCATTCTATCAATCCATCTAAAGATCATGTTTTTCAACTAACAACATAACTTTCATGAGATATAAAGTCACGATACTAATATATAGCAAAACAAAAAAGCATCAACATAGGTATGATCATATCACCACAATCAACCAAGCTTTTGTATTTTAAAGATTGATTCTTGAACTCTATGGACGAAAGAAATCCGTGGATGAACACTACGCATACCTTGGAAGGGAGTTTCTTGATGATTGACGGAGAATTTCCTTGAAATTAGATCTTCAAGCTTAATTATGTAACCCTAGGTGTTTTTCTCTTTTAGTGCTCTTGGATGATGAGCTTTGAGATGTTAATAGGGTTGTAATGTGTTTAGAAGCTATATGTTTTGTAGGGTTAAGTTTAGGGATGTGTAAGGACTGTTAAAAGACTTAATTACCCTCAAAATAACTCAAAATGGAGTGTTTTTGGCATTGGAACTGACTTAGGTGGTGCCTAACCAATCGCCTAAGTTTGGTTGGGCGGCGCCTAACCAATCACCTATCCTTACTGTCTCTCACGAAAATAGGCATAACCTTTAGTTCGGGTATTGGATTAAGGCAAAATTGGTATCGTTGGAAAGATAATTCAATTATCTATAATTTGGTGGTCTAAATCAGTCAAAATACTACATTAACATCAAGTTATACTCATTCAAAGATGAGCTTTGCAAAACCGAACACTAAAACTTGATGGATTCAAAAACTCTTAGCTTGTATTACCTTAAGTGACTCATATGAACATGCTTAATGTATCATTAGCTATCTTATTGCTAGGATACTCATTGTAATTTATGCACTAAAGTGCTACTCGTAGGATAGGAGGTTTCATACATAGGAAAAATGGTTCGTCTCCTAGCTTAGAAACATACGGGGTATTACAATATCTCCCCCTTGGGAACATTCATTCTCGAATGGAAATTAACTGAATTGGGAGAGATGATAAGATGAAGTATGTACAATACATAAACTACTGAAACATGGGTTCATGACTGGCATGACTGAAAGCTGACCACAACATACTGAACATGCATATCTGATGCATGGAAAGCTGATTCATGAATATAAGACTGAGGATTCTAATAAAGTAAGTTTTCTCAAAATGATAATGCATATCTGATGCATAACTAAAAGGATGAATCCATGGATATCTGATGCACGATTATATGACCGACATAATACATAAATGCATGACTGAAAGTACTAATGAGCTGATCACACATATATGATGCGTGAATTCATGACTAAACTTACTCATGAACATGCAATGGTAAAGGTATCAACTTTGAACTGAAAACTGAGCATGGAACTGAATACCAAGTTTGGCACTAAAATATGAACATGAGAACGAGTAAGTTTAAGGAAAATTGTTATCTTGAACTAATAATACCGATAAGTTTGCGATTAATTACTCCATAAGCATAATTGGAAACATGAGAACATAACTAAGTCTAGGATGTGGTAGGTGTACTGAATATCATGATCTGAACTGAATCTTAAAAACATGGCATACGAATGAAGTTGGAGTTTGTGGGTTAACTTATGAGTACCCCTTTTCCAAACTGGATTCATCAAAAGAAAATAGAGCAGCATGTTTATGTCATGAAATTTTGGGGGTATGATTTATCTCCCCCTTGGGACACTATGTCCCTCAAAGAATACTGACTTGGATGAGCTACTGAGGGAAATTGAGGTGATGCGCAAGACACCTAGGAACTGAGTCATGACTAAATAGCTAGTATCTAAAGCTGAGACATGATACATGAACTGAGCTGAACACGAGTGCATAGATACACTAACTTATCTGATTAACTGAATAACTGATAGCTGAATACTGTATCTGCAAAGCTAAACTGTACTTAGTCTGAATAGCTGGGCTGAGATTTGGAGTTTTATGCATAGGATATAAGGACTAGCTGAGTAGAATAAGGTATCTGAGCATGGATTCATGAATTCTGTATTATTTTTGAATGCAAGACCAAGCATACGACATGGCTCTGAGGTATTCTATAAACTGGGGTACTGAAACACAGATAACTGAGTACTGATAACCTGAATGCTATGGTCAAGCATGTCTGGAACTGAACTGAGTTTCAAATCTGGTTACTGAACTAAAGATGACATTATAACTAAGCCTATAGCTAGTACAGAAGTATTGAATTCAAGGACTGAACACTGATCACTGAGTGCTGGATACTGAAACTATAATTGAGTTGGCAACTGAGTTTTTGATGGCTACATGCTGGGGACTGACATAAGTTAAGGATCTAAATGTACACTTACACATTGTACTTTCCCAACTTCTAAATATGACCCCTTGCTAGATGTTTACTTGTACATTTATCATGACATTCAAGCCTATCTTCACAACTACACCCTCGTGCAAAGTAAGCATGTAATAATCTTATCTTATCTAAACAACTGGTTATCACTACACTATTACATAAGGAGAGCTAACTAGAGAAGTAAATCAGGACAACTTTCAGAACCCTATACTAACAGGTACTCAATGAGAACGGTGGGAAGCCTAAACTGACAGGTTAAGCTACCTCATCAATCCTAATCTGACGGGTTAAGATGTCTCAACCTATGCTGGCTACGTAGTTCTGGAACACAAGGATGACTACTAAGAATCATTCCCTGAACTAGCGGGTGAGTTCCTATCCTTGGGTTCACTCGGTGCTAACTTCTACTCTCATCTGAAGAACACTGAACTGAATAACTAAGATGAACTGAATAACTGAACTGAACTGATTTGCTGAACTGATACTGATTAACTGGACTGATACTAGTGGTATTATTTAGAAGAGATAAACTAAGTTTACTTGATTCCAATGACTAACGGAATGTACTGAGTTCTGAGGACTGGTTGAGAGTACTAAAGTTACTGAGATTGACTGTGAATACTGAGGTTGCTAAGGTTACTGAGCACTGAGATTACTGAGATTTCAAAGTTTTGCTGAGTCACATGACTGACTGAATTCTATAGATCATGGCTTGACTGAGAGTATCGTGAAAACATGATATGGCTTTAGGCACACAGCTATATTTTTTGGGTACAAGTACCCCCAAGACTCGATGGAAGGAAACTGACACAACTTGAATTTCTTGAGTACACGACCATCAATAAAAAATCTATAATACATAAGTGGGGGATTTTATGAAGTACATGGTCATCATAATATCTATCATGAATAAGAATGCTTATAATCAAGTCATAAATCTCATATTCTAATATCATGGGCATTCTGACAACATATACTATTCATAGCAATTGCATGGAAACCATTCAAGCGTAAGGGAACGGCAACATGTAACGTTTAGTTCATATTGTAATGATTTGGAAATATTATACTTCATGTATTTATTCAACATCTCAAACATGGTAGGAAAAGCATGGATATATTTTGTGTACATAATTTATATCTCCATTATCATACATGCTTTATACCACAACAATAACAACACATAATTTGCATGGAAATTCATAGTGGTGTGTATCACTAACATGAACTTGTTATTTAGATATCATGAAATCATGTAAATATGAAGTTCTAACATACTAGGCATTTTATCGAACACCTTGCATGCATTCTTTAAGGCATAGGTGGATTTGATACTTGCATTCTATCAATCCATCTAAAGATCATGTTTTTCAACTAACAACATAACTTTCATGAGATATACAGTCACGATACTATTATATAGCAAATCAAACAAGTATCAACATAGGTATGATCATATCACCACAATCAACCAAGCTTTTGTATTTTAAAGATTGATTCTTGAACTCTACGGACGAAAGGAATCCGTAGATGAACACTATGCATACCTTGGAAGGGAGGTTCTTGATGATTGACGGAGAATTTCCTTGAAATTAGATCTTCAAGATTAATTATGCAACGCTAGTTGTTTTTCTCTTTTAGTGCTCTTGGATGATGAGGTTTGAGATGTTAATAGGGTTGTAATGTGTTTAGAAGCTATATATTTGGTAGGGTTAAGTTTAGGGACATGTAAAGACTGTTAAAAGACTTAATTACCCTCAAAATAACTCAAAATGGAGTGTTTTTGGGATTAGAACTGACTTAGGCAGCGCCTAACCAATCGCCTAAGTTTGGTTAGGCGGTGCCTAACGAATTACCTATCCTTACTGTCTCTCACGAAAATGGGCATAACTTTTCGCTCGGGTATTAGATTAAGGCAAAATTGGTATTATTGGAAAGATAATTCAATTATATACAATTTGGTGGGTATAAATTAGTCAAAATACCAAATTAACATCAATTCATACTCATTCAAAGATGACCCTTGCAAAATCAAACACTAAAACTTGATGGATTCAAAAACTCTTAGCTTGTATTACCTTAAGTGACTCATATGAACATGCTTAATGTATCATAAGCTATCATATCACTAGGATACTCATTGTAAGTCATTCACTAAAGTGCTAATCACAGGATAGGAGGTTTCATACATAGAAAAATGGTTCGTCTCCTAGCTTAGAAACATATGGGGTATTACACGATCATACCTAAGATCGTGTTTTCTAACCATCGTTGTGGTTCCCTCTCATGGTAGGAAGGTATACTTGTTAAATTTCAGATGTTTAGGGATGCTTTAATTATATGAGAGAATTGTATGGTCACACAATCTTCCCACGATCGTACCAATATTTGTTGGTTCTTACTGCTGGACAACGGTTCAATAAAATGGCCATTTATATTTACTCCTAATTGAGCTTAGCAAAAACTAGATGTGTTGGAAATAATTCAAATATCTATTATTTTGTGTGTCTTGATCCCAAAAAATACTTTGTAATATAGAAGTTATGCTTGTGTAAAGTTTACTGTAAGGAGATTTTTCACAAGAAATCAATCGGTAAGGAAAGTTTTGACGTGGCCATGATCTAGAAGCTATTTGCAACCTTAATATATTTCTAAATCACTTACCATACCACCTAAAGTGATTTTTAATTTCTCATGTTTGTGAAGCATGGTTCTAATCTTATCTTGGAATTTAGAGGTTTTACAATATCTTTCCCTTAGGATCATTCATCCCTGAATGAAAACTAAGCTGAAATGTTAGGGAAAGAGTTGTAATTCCCCTACTAAATTTCTTAGAGAAAATTATTGGTCTGATAACTGAGTCTATAATTAAAATAGGATTGAACCAAACTCATGAAGGCATTTCAAGACCTAAGAATAACTAGGTGACGTGAACAAAAAAAATTAATTAATTAATTAAGGGGAAACGATTACCTTAAGATGAAACTGAGATTAAAGGGAAAAAAATGGGGGTAATTGGTCATCATGTATGCCTTTGAATCCCAAGTAGCTCCCTCAATTGATAGATTTTACCAAAGGATCTTTACCAAAGTGACCTTCTTATTTCTCAGCTCTCAAATCTTATAATCAAGGATCTCCACTAGGACATATTTGTAAGAGAGACTATCTTTCATACCTACACTCTCTAAGGGCACAATCGATGTGGGATAACCAATGTATTTCCTTAATAAGGAAACATGGAAGATTGGATGAACAGATTCTAGGTCTGTAGATAAATCTAACTCATAGTCTACATTGCTAAAATGACTCATAATATTATAAGGACCAGCATAGCTGGTAATGATCTTTCACTTCCCAAATATCTTCACCCCTTTCATAGGTGAAACCTTCAAGTAGACAAGATCACTAATAGCAAACTCTTCCCTTGTCCTCATATCTGTAAAGGACTTCTGGTGACTTTGAGTCATTTTTAGCCTTTCTCTAATCAGCTGAACTTTCTCTATAGCCTCATAAACTGAATCTAGCCTTATCAATATAGCTTCACCAACATTAAACCAACTAATTAGAGATCTACACCTCCTACCATAAAGTGTCAAAAAGGGCCATATGAATACTAAAGTAGTAGCTATTATTATGACCAAACTCAATCAAGGAAAAATAATCATCCCAAATGTCCTTGAAATTGATATACATACTCTGAACATGTCCTTTAAGGTCTAAAGAGTATTCTCTAACTGACCATCTTTTGCTGTTGAAGAGTTGTACTAAGATAAATTTGAGCACCAAGACCCTTCTGAAACTTTTTCCAAAATTGAGAGCTAAACTAAGTACCTCTATCTAAAATGATAGTCAAAAGGATTCCATACAATTTCACCAACTCCTCGAGGTAGAGTCTAGCATAATCCTCAATTAAATCTGAAGTGTTAACTACTAAGAAATGGGTTGAGTTAGTCATTTAGTCCATGATAACCCAAGTAAAATTATCCTATTGACGAGAATGAGGCATTCTTATAATAAAGTCCATATTTACCACTTCCCACTTCAAAATAGGAATACTGATATCCTGAAGCTATCATAAGTTATGTTGTGCTCAACTTTAATATGCAGGAAATTTAGGCATTTAGCCACAAATTTTGTGTAATGACCCTTGAGGTCATTGTATGCATTCTTTCTTATTTTCACCAATAGATCTTCTCCATAGCTGCCCCAAGTCATTAGTGACTTACTAGAACTGATTGTTCAATTAACTGACAGTTCATTTAGTTTTGAGAACCACTTTCCCAATTTGAAGTCTTTGTTGGTTCTAATTGACCACCAAGCGATAACTTTAGTAAAGTAGCCTTAAATGCAAAATATGACTTTGTCAACGTGTCTGGAATGTTAAAATCTATATGGTTACATATCTCATTTGCTCGAAAAGGACTATGAAAGCATCTCAAGGCATTGGATAATGCCCGAAATTAAGTTCCAAGATTCAGCCATATCCTGGCATAGGGAGAGATACTGCAACCATGGTGAGAGAGGTATGAATGTGGTACCGTGACTGTGTCTAAGCGAGGTCCATAACCATGCTACTTGAGGCCTAGGCAAAGCCTATTTAAAGACTGTTTTACCCAAAATTTTGGCCATTTTGTGCCTCCCTCTTGAGCTCTAACCCTAATCGAGTGAAAAGTCTTCAAAATAAGTTTTGTGGGTTGATTAGGAGCCTGAATAACTTATGTAATACATTTTTGCTACAAATCTAAGGTAAGATTTCTTCTAGTTTGGTATTAATCTCTTGATTTATAGACCCAAAACCCCTAAGTCTTTGAGGCTCAATTATAGCCACAAGTGTGATTGATTTACTCAAATTTCTTAAGGTTATAGCTCCCTAATAATAGTTGAGCAGTGGGTTGGTCTCGGAGACTCATTTTCTAAAGGTGGGACCTACTTGAGGGTTTGGTGTTATTTTAGACCCATGGCATAATGGTGCCATAATGGGTATTGTTATTTTTGTATTAATGATTAGATTGTGTTGTTACAGCTTGTCTTGTGGAAGAAGTTTCAAGAAAAAGAAAGTCAAAGATAGATGATTCATGAGCAATTTGGACTGAAGGTAGGTTAGGCTTACTTGTAGTTAGATTTAGCTTAATTGTAGTATATTAATGATATCTTATGAGATTGGGCGGGGTCTTAGGTGATAAATGGGAGAATGATGATACTTGGGATTAGTTGATCCTTGTAGACTATTAAACTTGTAAAATATGGTGTTTGACCATAGCCTAAAATCTTGGATAGTTCTACTTATAGTCTCATGAATAGTATGAGAATACCTTATTCTCTAGTAAAGAAGAATGATGACTAACCTTAAGAGTATTTTGACCTAGACATGACTAGTTATGAATTGACCTTAGTATTTGTGGTGACTTAGAAAGTATACTTGAAGAAGATTTTCCCTTATATGCCTAGTAAAGATTGATAAGCCTTTATGGTGTGATTTAGATAGCCTAGCTTAATTCATGGTAGAAGTTAGTCTTATAAAAGTGAACTTTGACATTATAGGGATTTAGGAGTGGGACTTGATCTACCTTAAGCTTGAACTATGTAATTCCTTATTGACCTAGATACTTGATAAATGTCTAAGTTACATTATTAAGGTTATAATGGTTAAACCTGATGGTCGGTTATGCATGTGGTTGATGATTGGATAATTTGAATACCTGATTGATTGTCTTGTTGTTGTGATATGAATAGCCTTGGAAAGTCTTGTAAATTGAACCTCTGTTTATGCTATCACTTGGCTTATTAATGAGTTCACCAAGTAAACCTTCAATTATGTTACTACTCTTGATATAACTCAAGCCTAATAGTTAAGCTAATGGTTGTGTGAAGGATTTTCCTTTGAGGGTAGTATTATGAAGAGTAGGAGTAAAAAAGGCATCTAGAGAGCATGTACTTCACTTATAATTGACTTGCTTATAAGCATGTTAACTTGCAAAAGTGGTGATTGCATATATCATTTAAATACTTATGCTTATTCATCTACTTATATTATGTAGTGATGATTAATAGTAAAATATGATGTTATGTGTTACCTGACATCACTTATACTTTATCATTGTGAGTTGTATATACTTATTGAATTGCCTACATATGATGTGTATATCGTTTTCTTGAAAGATATGTTAATGTGGTGATGATGCTCGGTGAATCCAGAGGATATAACGATGTTATGATGATGCCCAGTGAATTCGAAACAGAGGTAATGATGATATGATAATGTTATGTATGATAAGTATATATGTGAATGCATGGTTTCATGTGAGTTTATGTCGTGTGTGTCTAAACCCACTTGTGTACTTGGGATATGATGTCTTCCTTGGTAAATTATTATTCATTCTTTGTCATTAATTACTAGATAAGAGGTGTGAACCTTGTTAACTCTAATTAGTAACTAGAAGTAGATTATACCAAGTATTAGGTTAAGGTTAATTGATATGTGCAATCTTTTGTAGAACTAAGGGCTCACCTAGTAAATTTACTTGACTTGGATAAATGGTTATGTTATGGAATTTTGCCTAGTAAAGTGGCTTATATGATAACAAGTTGTCTCTAATAAATGATTATGACTTGTAGGCTAGAAGCCTAGTGAACTAGTTAGTTAAGCTTACTTAGCTAGGTTATGGAAACTAGTCCTTAAGGTTGTGCTATGCTCTGTTAAAATAGACTTAGTATTGTATGATGAGTGGTTAAGTTGACATATAGTATATGATGCTGCGGTGTCTTAATTGATGACTTATATAATTAGGAGGCTAACAAAAAGACGGCTTTGTGATGGGTGAATAATTAATAGTTTTGGTAACTTGTAGCTTTTTCTTATTTAATGTCTAGTAAACTATTAAACTTACAAACTAATGGATCATGGAAATGGAGGCTAGCTAGTACAGGCTAGACATAAAGTTTACTAATGAGTTAGATATTAAATAACTTTATACCATGTTAGGGTGATATTAGATTTATTGTGTCAAATTACAGTATTGATAATGATTGTAGACCTCGGTAAGAGGCCATGGAGAGAATGTACAACCCTCGGCTTTGGTGAGTTGCTGGTGTAGTTGCGCCTTGATATATTGATGGATTGATCTTTTGGTGTACTCTTTGGTGGTATGGGATGTCGTGACAAGTTCTTTGTTTGTTTTCCTGGAGTGTACTTCCCTGTGGTATGGGACATCATGGTAAGTTCTTTTGCTTTATACTCTAATAATGGTAGTTGTGTAGATTATGGTAATTACATGATTGTTGTTGTATATATATGTGGCTTTATGCTTCTAGAATGATTAGTCATGTTGTATAAAAGTTATGGAATATGTGGACATAGAATGTCGTAATATTGTTCTAGTTTATTAGTTATCTTATACAGTGATATCGGAGAAGATTCAGGTTTAATTCTATACCTTGACTTTAAGTTATTACCTTGACTTTAAGTTATTATCTTACTCCATATCATCCTTATATTAAATTTAGCTTAGTTGACCAATAATGCCTACTGAGTACACGTGTTTTGGTACTCATACTACAATTCTATATTTTTTTGGTGCAGACCTGAGTTCTAGTTGTTGCTGTTGAGTCGAGATCATGTAGTGTTGATCATTAGGAGACAGGGTGAGCTCTTGGAGTTTGAGTTGCCCTTTTTCCCTTCTATCCTTATTTCGTCTTTTGTTTTTGAGATGAATGTATAAGACAATTTAAGACTATTAAATGTTGAGTTGTAATTTCTATTGTTGAATGTAGAGGTGCTCTTATACTAATACTATCAGGTCATGAGATTGGTATTCGAATATTAGTTGTTTCTTTGTGGAATGTCTTTGTTATATTGTGTTTCCATATAGGGTCCATGTTAGATGTTTCTACCAAGGTAACCCATTGTATTAGCTCTGGGTTACTGTGTTAGCTTACCTTCTGGTGCGTTATGGTAGGTGACATCATGACTCGGAAATTAGGTCATGACATTTCGTGATATACTTTTTCATGATATTCCACCAATAGACTTTTGGTAAACATGGTACATCTTAGTGGATCCTGGATAAATAGCATATTGAAAACTGTGAGCTTCTGCTAGCATCCACTTTCTCAAGTTATCTATATCTGAAACATAAAGTATGCCCTGACAATGAAAAACACCATCTTACCCTAAGGATAAAACCTCAACCTTTTGACACTGGAATGCTTCTTTCAACCTAAGTATAATAGGATAACTATCTTGGTTTTGTTTTGCCTATGCTATTAATGAAGATTATGAACCATTTTAAACCAAGCCATTGCCTTCGGCTGAATCGACTCACTGAATTCCCAATATAGCTAGCTGGTGAACCTCACCAACTAAATTTTTTTCTCATCCTCTACATGAGCAACACTTCCTATAGACAACCTATTAATAGAATCATCCACCACATTGGATTTTCCTAGATTGTCCAACATACTCATATAATAATTGTTCAATAAATCTAGCCCCATCTTCTCTGATAAAGATTTAGATCTTTCTGGTAGAATACATACTGAAGGATATTGTGATTAGTGAACACATCAAGGTGAACCCCATAGAGGTATTGCCTTCAAATATTTAAGGCAAAAAATAAACTACTGTTAACTCAAGATCATGAGTCGGGTAGTTCTTCTCATGAGTTTTGAGCTATCTAGAAACATGTGTTATAACCTTGTGTTGTTGCATCAACACATAAACAAGTCCAACTTAGGAAGTATCATAATAAACCACAAAACCATATGAAGCCTCTAGAAGAGTCAAAACTGGAGAAGTGGTAAGTCGATTCTTTAACTCTTGAAAACTCTTCTTGCATGAAAAGGACCACTAGAATTTGATTTTATCCTAAGTCAGTCTGGACATAGGAGAAGAAAAAGAGGAAAATCCTTTAACAAATTATTTGTAGTAACCGTCTAACCTCAAGAAACTACTAACATCTAATAGAGAGATGGGTCTAGGCTAGTTCCTCACTACTTCAGTATTTTAAGGGTCAACCTAAATTCCTTCATCGAAAATAATATATCCAAGGAATGCAGCTGATTTTAACCAGAATTCAAACTTGCTAAACTTAGTGAATAGATGGAAGTCTTTGAGAGTCTTCAAGACAATCCTCAAATGATATGCATATTTATCCTCTCTCTGAGAATAAATAAGGATGTCATCTCTGAACACTATAACAAACATATCTAAGTACTACTTGAAAACACTGTTCATAAAGTCCATATAAGCTGTAGGATAATTCGTTAGTCTAAAAAACATAACAATAAATTTGAACTAACCATACCTAGTTCTGAAGATGCTCTTTAGAATGTCACGCTCTCTGCCTCTAAGCTGATGATAGCCGAATTTGAGTTCTTGTAATAACCATTCAGGTCCTTTTTTGTATTTTTGATTATTTTTTCCATTAGAGCTTCCCTACAGCTACGCCAATTCATTTATTACTTGCTTGGACTGATAGTTTTGTTACCTTTTTGTTTGTTTGGTTATTAGATCCAATTCCATGTTTTGATGTCCTCATTGGTTCAAATTGACTACTAGGATAAAACTTTAGTCAAACAACCTTGCATGCTAATTTTTACTATTCCAATAGCTCCATAATATTGATTTTAGTCTAGGTGGACCTTTGGTTTGGTTCTCGAGGCACCCAAACTCATTTTGAGCTATTGGTCGAAAGTTAAGAAAATCGCAAGTTAGGTGTGGGAACCACTTTTCAATAAAATGACATAAGCTGGAAATTTTGATAGCACCATTAAGTTAGGAACATCGAATTTGATAGGTTAGCATAGTATTTTTGTGTATATGGGATTTTGAATGAATTTTGAAGGGTTGGCAGAGACTTGGAAACCCTAAGTCTCAACTAGAGCTGGTGCGCTCACATCCTCGAGTCTTTGATCACTTAAGTGATCTGTCCACTAGCAGCAAGTGTCATGAATGCTACACACATGAAGTGGCAACAACTCCCCTTGGCAGCATGCAGGTGTCGCAATCGTGACAATAATGTCATGTTAGTGATTTTCGTATTTTTGGCTAGGTATAGCGGTTGCAATTGATAGATCGTGAATAGGATACCCGTGTTCATAGGAAGGCCATAAATACCAAATTCATCCTATTTTTTCCTATCTCTCATCCATTCTTAGAGTCTTAAACACTAAAGAGTGTGATATCTTAGGAAATTATGGATGATTTGCGAGATTTATTAAAGATTAATTACATGATTTCCTTCTAATTATGGTAAGATTCCTTCATTTTCATGATTGATTTCCCATTCTCATATAAAAATCCCAAAATCTTGGTGACTTGATTTTAGCACCAATATAGTTCAGAATTTACCTATTTTGAGGGTAATTACTCTTTGAGTATATGGAGACGTTGGGTTGATTTTGAAAACATGATTTTCGTAAATAGGCCCCATATGGGATTTTTGCATAATTTTGGACCCAAAGAACAATAGTGCAATTTGGCTATCATTGTTCTCATTTTGATGAGTAGTTTATGATTTTGTTATCATGGCACCTTATGAAAGCTTCTTGGAGGGGAAAATCAATGATTTAACAAATTTTTTGATCTTTCTTAGGCATCCAGGTAGGATAGGTTTTCATCCCTTATAGATTTAGCTATGTAAAAGTATGTTTATGATATTATGTTAGATGTGAGAGGGGTTTTAGGTATTGGTGATACAAATGACATTACTTGGGTTAGTTGGATCATTTACGCTCTCCAGAAATCGTAATTTAGGTATAATTTTCTTAGTTGCTTAGTTACTTAGTAGAGTTCCTATCATAGAGATAATTATGACATGTTTAAAATCTAAAAGTGGATTTATATACCTTAGTCCAGTCTAGGGTAGATTTGCCTTATAATGGATTTTGGGGATTAGAAGTGGGCTCTTTTAGCCTGCCTTAGGACAAGACTTGTACTAGTTTTGGTAGACCTTTATACGCTCATTATACATATAATTTGAAATGCTTATTATGAGTCTTAATGAGACTAGATACTTAATGGTCATGATGGTTGATAGTAGGAGTTAATGCCAATTACGATAAACCCTGTAGTTATGATATTGATGATATGAATACCAATTTGAGTTTGATTATTGACTATGATATTATTGATATATATACATACATATATACCAATTTGAAAATTGCTATTGATTTTGATATATGTACCGATTTAAGTCTGATAATTAATTATGATATTCATAATCTGCATCGGTTTGAGTCTAACTATTGGTTATGATATTGATGATGTAAACATTGATTTGAGTATGGTAGGGGGAATGGTTCTTAGTATGACAGAATACAGATGGGTTCTCGATGATAGCAAGAAGGTTGGTAAGTTAGGGTTGCTCAGTAATAATGTCCTTGATTGTACCCTCTAGGCTTATGAGGGCCTGGGTTGGGTTATTTACTTTTATACACTTATTGGATTATGGATATCTATCTTGTAGTTATAATCACATGTTTCTTATGATATTGTTCTTTTTTTTAATTGTGTAAAATATACTGGAGTTACGTCCAGGTTTGCTCTTTTCTTGGCTTAGTTATGTTATCTAGCATCTTATCATATTTTTACCATGATTTAGCTTAGTCAGCTAATGATGCCTACTAAGTACCCATGGTTTTGGTACTTATACTATACTTTTGTACTTTTTGGTGCAGATTCAAATACTAGTTGCTGTCGCTGATCGACTATCGTGCTGTGTTGGATTTCAGAGATAGGATGAGCTCTTGGAGCTGGAGTTGCCCCTATTTTATTCTATTTATCTATGATTAGTTTTTTGTTTTGAGACAAATTGTATTGACAATCTTAGATTTTGTGATGTATTTCTTGTAGCTTTGATACTGACTATACCAGTCCTTGGGATAGTTTTTCTATGTAATGGTTACCTTCAGACCATTTTATTTGTCTTGCTTATTTTTGAGTTGTATTAAAAAATATGCCCTTTTTGGGGCATTTTCCACCAAGTTATCCCATTTCAAGTATCTTCGGGATATGTTTAGGATTACCTACTAGTGGAATAGAGTAGGTGCCATCATGACTCATAAATCAGATCATGATAAATTAGTATCAAAGTTAGTTTTCACTGGTATTATAGGTATAAGATAAAGTGTCTAGTAGAGTCTCGCAGATTAGAATGATGATGTTTGTTTCTTATCTTTGGGAATCTATAGGATATTCTTAGGAGTTCTTCACTTCTTTCACTCATTTTGTGCTAAGTGTCTGAATTGATTTTTAAATGAGTTATTTAGTTTTATTCTTTCGCAGATAGCTAGGATATGTGCTACTACTACATGAGATGAGGGTCTCAAGATCTTTCCTAGGTATCCTGTAACTTTTTGTGGATGACCAGAGGTCGTGGACAACCTCAAGATGTATCCCTAACTAGGGGCCAGGATAGGGGACCTTCACCAAACCCTATTCCTGCTCATAAGCTAGAGATTCTTCTGCCCCAACCAGCAGTAGGTCAGGGACCGACCCAGGTTACGCTGGGATTTATTTATTCTTCAGTGCTTATGGATTCTTTAGTTTAGATTTAGGGTTAGTTAGTGATGTACAGTATGATGGTGCACAATCTATAGATCAGAGTGGTACTAAGTTGGAGATATAACCTGTAGTTGCGACTCCCAGAGTTGAGGTCCCTCTTGTGCCGATAGTTTCATAGCCAGTGGTTTCCCAGCTTGCTATGTCTGTTGAGGAGTAGAAAATGTTGGGTGGATTCTTGAGATTGGCTCCACCTAAGTTTTTTGGAGCACTGAGAGAGGATACAAGTTTCTGATTACCGTGAGTATAGGCTCCTTAATTTGGGCCTAGTTGAGACTCGTGGTATGGATTACACTAATTTTTAGTTGGACTTGGCGGCTTGACATTGGTAGAGAGGTCATCTTTATTCCAGGCCAACTAGATCTTCTCCTTTGACATAGACTCATTTTTCCAAGAATTTCTTTGAGAAGTACAAAACTCGCATTCTTAGAGATTATTTAAAGGATCAAGTCTTATGGTTGGAGATGGGATCTATGATGATTGTGGAGTATGAGGCTCATTTTTATGAGTTGATATGTGTGGTACTTCTATTTTGACTATTGAGTATGAGAGGGTTCATTACTTTGTTCGAGGATTTAGACTTCCTTTTTCCATGCCTGCTCAGAGTTTGGTTGTTGCAGGTAGGTGTTTGCTAAAGTGTCTGACCATAATTAGGTGATGGAGAAGATGCATCATAAGGCCCAAAGGGGCAGCGATAAGAGACCTCAATATTAGGGCATTTTCAGTGGGATTCATAGTAGCTCTCAATTCAAAGGTAGCAGTTATTAGGGTAGATAACCTCCACGTCCGTCGTATAAGCCTCAGAGTCAGCTTGGTATGCCCATTCAGGTAGCACTCCAAATTATTGGTAAAGGTCAGTCTTATGTTAGTGATCCCCCAAGTTAGGGTAGCGGTTATTCTTTGAGGGTCTCATCTTTTAGTTATTTTAGTCGTGGTGGCTATTCCAAGTAAGCTGGATCTTCTAGTTTAGGTTCAGCTCATAGGGAATTTATGGTTGTGGAGCTTTTAGTCATTACTTGCTATAGTGACCTAGTCTTGGGGAAACTGTTACCATAGCTAAGGGTGTTCTCCCTATTACAGCAGTTCATCCCTCAGTTAGAGGTGGTATACATAGTCATAGGTGTGGTCCCCAAGGTGCTCGTACAGGTTCTTAGAAAAGTAGGACATGAGAATGGTTAGGAGCCCAGTCAGGTAGCAGGCACAGTCAGTTGTATGTAGTACCTAGGAGGTCCGAGGTTGAGTCTTCAGATCTGTTATCACAGGTATGATTTTAGTGTGTCATAAGTCAGACTTATGTTTATTCTAGGAGTCTTTTCTCGAGGGGTTGCAAGTATTATCTTGATTATATTCATAATATTAGTATGGAGAGTTCATTCCTTGACTATGTTCCTATAATCCATGAGTTTCCTGATGCTTTTCGTACCAATTTTCCTGGCACTCCTCCTGTCCATGAGATTGAGTTTGTTATTGATATTTATCTTGACACCTAACCAATTTCCATGGCACCTTACCGTATGGATCCTACCGAGATTAAGGAGCTAAATTCTCAAATTTAGGATCTTTTTGTCAAGGGTTTCATTAGACCAAGTGTGTCTTCTTGGGGATCTCCTATGTTGTTTGAGAAGAAGAAAGATGGCCCCATGTATATGTGTTTTGATTATAGGTAGCTTAAAAAGGTGGCGGTGAAGAACTGTTATCCTATACCTTGAATTGATGACTTGTTTGACTAGCTTCAGGGTGCAACAATATTTTCTAAGATTAATTTGAGGTTTGGTTACCATCCATTGAGTATTCAGGTCAAGGATATCCTGAAGACAGCCTTTAGGACCCATTATAGTCATTATGAGTTCTTGGTGATGTCCTATAAGTTGACTAACACCCCAACCATGTTCATGGATTTGATTCGAGTGTTCATACCTTATTTGTATTCCTTTATGATTGTGTTCATTGATGAAATTTTTGTGTATTTGAGGAGTAGAGAGGAGCAGACACAACATCTGCGGATAGTGATCCAGACTTTGAGAGATCATATGCTTTTTGCTAAGTTCTCTGAGTTTTGCCTTGATTCAGTGACATTCTTTGGACATGTGGTGTCTAAGCATGGGATTATGGTGGACCCGATGAAGATTAAGGCTATTCGTGAATGGGCTAGACCAACATCTCTGATTGAGGTGACACAACCCGAACTAGGGCCTGGTCATGTCGGGCGCCTCAGCGCCCAACCAGGACCGAAGACCACCCCCAATACCCAACCATAACTTCCCTACACCTTTTATTAGATGAATTCAAAATATAATATAACATAACTAAATGGAACAATCAAAAATCAAATACAGTCAAGCAGTGTCAGCCCCAATACCAATACCAATGCTAAGGCTAACACCAATACCGACACCGCCCATGCCAACTCAAAGTTGTCTCAAAAAGCCTTTAACTGAAATCAAAACAACATCCAATCGGGACATGCCCCTGACCATAGTGAAAACCAATGTCTAAGAAACAACCAAAGTATGTAGAGAAGATCATAAGATAAAATGGAGCCTTCCGGAGTATGGAAGCTCACCACTTCAATCCGACACAAAGCTTTCCCTAAATCCAATCACTGGGCAGGAAAAGTAGTATGGCCGGTTCCTCCATCGCGTGGGGATACAATGCCCAAAGATGGGTTAGCGAGTGAATGCTAGCATGCACTCAGTAGTAAGGATAAAATAATACCAATATTTAAAACCAAGTAAATAACCACATGCAACCACATCCATATATATACATATATATATAATCCATGACAGGAAAGGGAACCGGTTTTAGCATGCATTTAAAACCTTAACCTGGGTTTGTGTAGCTTTACCGTCATAATCCATCCACGGATTATATGGGTCCAGTGCTAACCCCTAAATGGGCCCAGTGAGTGTAGCCACACGAACCAGAGAAATCACAAGGGTTGAGGATTCCCCTGTACTTTTCACCATCCATGATACATACATATAAGTATAAATTAGGGATTTCTGTGTACCCGATTAGAATATGGTCCCCATGACCAACCCACATCTCGACAAAAAAGAGTTCCTAGTGTCCGTCCATTGGACTCTCACCTTCAGGGTTAGCTATCATAACCCGCCTTTATTTCCCAATTAAAACCATTAGCACATAACCAACCACCAATTGAAGATGTTATTAACCCAGGCTTTATGACGTGCTATCATCATACCAACTATAACTTGTAAGCAATGTCATTAGCCAACACTTAGGGGATTCCTATGTACCCCACATTATTTCACATTTACGAAAATCATGGACACCAAGGCCTTACCAAACCATTTAAACCAATTGAGGTTCCATAACAATATTATGCAATGCAATAGTTTCAATAAAAGTAAAACTATGAGACAAAATCATTCTTATAGGCATTTTAACAAACATGTTGAGGGCATATAGTTTCAAAAACCAAAACCAAGAACCAATTGACCATTTCCATAGAACCACATATTCAATTCAACAATTTTAACACCAAAACCATAAGAAAAACATAGGAAAACAATATTCATCCATTAAAAACCAAAACCCCCAACATATAATTCAAAACCAAACAATACCCACAGTTACATCATGAAAACCATTCATTGAAATATGAATTTAGTTGAACTAACAATGAGGGAGGAGTAATATTCCTTGGATACCAAGAAGATGAAGAGAAATAACCCTTAAAAGCCCTAATTGATATGCCTGATGAAAACCCTAAGTATTTTTGACCATGAGGATTTGGGAGTGTTTGACAGTCAATTTGATGTGTTCTTGATGGCTAATGATGCCCTAAAGAAGTTATAAGACATGGGTTTAAATTTGGGAAAGAGGGAAAATATCCATAATAGCCTCAACTTAAAAGCTGAAAAATGTTCGCAAGAGGGTACGACTTCCCCCTTGACTCGTACACAAAACATAAGAGTGGTACCCACCACTCGTACCTTAGACAGAACGTTGGACAACACACGCTGTCCAACATTTGATTCCCCTTAAGTAATTCGTACCCACAACACACGAGTAGTACCCATAAACTGTACCCAAGACAAATTAAAAGAGGTTAGACACTGTCCAACATACGAGTTGGACTTTACCCCCCGTACCATCTCTATACGACTCGTATAGAGTCTATTCGTACCTAGGAAAGTACATGATCAATCACACACTGATTAACATACGACTTGGGCCCCTAAACTGTACACACATCATACGACTAGTAAGCCTAAGTCGTATGATGTCCAGAGAGTTAAAACTCAAGAAATTTCTAAGGGTCAAAATCCAAGGTGTTCCAATTCTCCTCCACTTGGATCATTGGTCCTCGAATGATGGGACAAGGCATAATTATCATGATTTACACCCACCACCTCAACTCTAACCTTTAACTAAGTTAGAAAACAATTATGCAAGGAAGTTAATCTTTCCTTTAACAAAGTTTGAAAATAAAAGTATGATGAAGAATACATAACTTCCGAACAAATTTTTGAAGCAGAAAAAAGGACAGATATTTGAACTTCATGTCCTCTTTTGTCTCCCAAGTAGCTTTTTCAGCCTTGTGGTTCCTTCAAAGAACCTTGATTGAAGTTATATCCTTGGTCCACAACCAATGAACCTGCCGATCCAAGATCTAAACCGAGACCTCTTCATAAGATAAAGAATTTGAAATACCAATATCCTTAATGGGAACGATTTAGGACGGATCACCCATACACATTCTCAACATAGAAACATAGAATACTGGATGAGTGGAGCTCAAACTAGAAGTTAACTCCAAGTCATACGCAATATTGCCAACCCTTCTCAAGACCAAGTAATGACCAATATACTGGGGACTGAGCTTCCCTTTTTTACCAAACTGTATCACTCCCTTCATTGGAGAAATCTTCAAGAATACCCTATCCCCAACCTCAAACTCCAAGTCCCTTTGCCTCACATACATGTAAGAATTTTGGCAACTTTGGGAAGCCTTAAGCCTCTCCCAAATAAACTTCACCTTCTCCTGTCTTAGTAAACCAAATCCAAGCCAAATATCTCCTCCTCACCAACCTCAAACCACCCGATAGCAGACCTGCACCTCCTAAAATACAAGGCCTCAAACGGGGCCATCCCAATTGTAGAGTGGTAGCTATTGTTATAAGAAAACCCTACAAGGGCTAAATGCTCAACCCAACTACCACCATAGTCTATTACACAAGCATGAAGCATGTCCTTCAACATCTGATTAGTCCTTTCTACTTGCCCGTCCGACTATGGGTAGAAAGATGTACTAAGACTCACCCATGTCCCTAAACATTTTTGAAATGATTGACAAAAGTGAGATGTAAACTAAACAGGTACCCTGTGCAACTTCACAATATCATGAAGATAGAATCTTGCATAATCCACAGCCAAGAAGTTTCTCCTTACTGGAAAAAAGAGAGCAGCCTTTATCATCCTATACATGATGACCCAGACAGAATTAAACTGATTCTGAGAACGAGGAAGACTGGTAATGAAATCTATATTGATCACTTCCCACTTCCACTCTGGCAACTCAATTTCTTGATGTAATCCCCTGGGCCTCATTTGCTCAACTTTCACTTTTGACATACTATACACTTGGCCATAAAATTTGCCATATTCCTCTATATATTGTTCCACCAATACATCTCCTTGAGGTCGTGATACATTTTTGTTGAATCAGGATGAATGATAGAGCACAACTCATGCACCTCAGCCAAGATTTTTTTTTGCAAACCATCAACGTCAGCAACACATAATCTCCCTTGGTACCGCAAGGTACCATCACCGCTAATCTTAAAGTCCATCACCTTCTGCCCACCAACATCACCCTTGATCCTTATCAACATAGGATCTAACATCTGTTTCCCCTTGATTTCAACACCAAAAGATGACTATTCCACTTTCTGAACGAATACTCCACCATTCTTGTGGTCCAAGAGACAAACTCCAAGGTTAGCCAAATAGTGAAAATCCTTTGCCAATTCCTATTTTTCCTTATCCATATGATCTAGACTCCCCATGGATAACCTTCTAAGAGCATCAACAACCACATTAGCTTTACCTAGATAGTAGTGAAGACTCATATCATAATCCTTGAGGAGCTCAAGCCATCTTCTTTGCCTGAGGTTAAGCTCTTTCTAAGTAAACATATACTGTAGGCTTTTATGATTAGAAAAGATATAATATAAACTCCATATAAATAGTGATGTTAGATTTTCAATGCAAACACCATAACTAAAAATCCCAAAATCATTAGTCGGATAATTCCTCTTATGCACCTTCAACTTCCTGGAAGCATCAATTACTACCTATCTATGTTGTATCAGAACACAACCAAATCCCATATGGGATGCATCACAGTAGACCACAAACCCTTCAGTACCTTCAGTCAAAGTAAAAAATAGAGCCAAAGTTAGCATATCCTTCAGCTTCTCAAAACTACCCTCATAAGTATCAGACCATAAAAAATTTACCTTCTTCTAAGTCAACTTAGTCAATCGGATAGCTATAGAAGAAATGCTCTCCGTAAACCTCCTATATTAACCCGCTAAACCCAAGAAGCTCCAAATATCAGTTGGAGTTGTAAGTATAGGCCACTTCTTTACGACTGCAACCTTTTGCGAATCCCTCAGGATCTCTTTAATAGAAATGATATGACTAATAAAAGCGACAGCGTTCAACCAGAATTCACATTTTGAAAACTTGGCATACAAATTCTACTACTTCAAAGTCTGCAACACCACACGAAGGTGATCGACATGATCCACCTCACTCTTAGAGTATACACACATATCATCTATGAACAAAATAACAAACAAATCTAGAAATTAACGAAAGACCTTATTTTTCAAATCTATAAATACAGCCAGGGCATTGGTCAATACAAAAGACATAACAAAAAAATCATAATGCCCATAACGAGTATGGAAGTCTGTCATAGGGATATTCTCCTCCCTAATATCTAACTGATGATACCCAGATTAGAGATCAATTTTAGAGAAAAATTTAGCACGCTGCAAATGATCAAATAAATCATCTACCCTTGGAAGAGGATACTTATTATTTACCATCTCCTTATTCAATTGTCAGTAATCAATACACACTCAAAGGAACAATCTTTCTTACGCACGAATGACATTGCCGCACCCCACGGGGACACACTAGGATGATGAAACCCTTATCTAAAAAATCCTTTAATTTCTCCTTAAGATCCTTCAACTTAGCCGGAGCCATTCTATTAGGAGGGATAGAAATTGGATAACTGTCCAAAACAAGATCAATCCCAAACTCAATCTCTTTATCTAGAGAAACACCAGGAAGGTTATTAGGAAAGACCTCAAGAAATTTATCCACCACCGAGACAAATTACAAAGAAGGACCCTCCGAGTTAGAACCTTTAACCCAAACTCAAAGATAGAGACACCCCTTGGAGATTAATCTCCAAGCTCTAAGATATGATATAAACCTCCCCTTAGGAGCTAGGGAACCACCATCTAACTCAATAATCAGCTTATTAGGGAAATTCAAGACAACCTTATGGGTCTGATAGACTAGAGATGCACAACATGAGTGCAACCAATCCATCCCCAATATTATATAAAAATCCACCATATCTAATTCAAAAAAATCCACAAAATTTTCTTTACTACCAACACACACGACACAACCCCTATAGACTCTTCTAGTAATCACAGTGTCACCTACTGGGTAGAAATAGAAAAAGGGTTCGAAACATACTTTGAAAAAAACCAAAATGGACAACCACTTATCACTTAAGAGAGTGTAGATCCCGAATCAAGCAAATAGTAAACATCATGAGAAAAGAGTTTTAACATATCAGTCATGACATCAGGTGATGCCTCGGACTACTATCGGGTAGTGAGAGCATAAAGATAGTTTGAATCGGTGCAAAAACTAGATGGTGCACCCTTTGGTGCTGGAGTTGAAAAAGATGAAACAGAAACCTTGTTTTTCCAGAGGCAACCTTACCAAAAAGACAATTTCTAAGCATATGGCCTGGATGACCATAATTGAAGCACCTATTCCTTTCTTCATCACAAAAACTCTAATGCAAACAACTACATAATCTACAAGGTAGATATGATGGAGCTGACTAAGCCTTGGTAGCCTGAGATTGGATACTATGTGCCCTAAAGTTGTTGCTACTCTAGAAATGCCTATCACCTGATGACTTTAGGTAGGCAGAACTAGCAATCAAATAAGACCAGATTTTACCCACTTCTTTTTGGCCACTTACCACCGTCCCTCCACTCTGCGATTAGACACCATGCTACCTAGAGAACCTAAACTTCTTGCCTAGCCTCTCTCTTATTTTAGCTTGCTTCTTATTTTCTTCATTTACCTGCTGTATATATACTACCAACATAGAAATATCCATGTCCTTGATTAATAAGGCAGCCTTACTCTCCAATAGCAAATCTCTGAACAACCTAAAAGTAAACTTTCTCATTCTAGCCCCCATGCTAGAAACCATGAAACGCCCCAAGATCCTATCCCGAGATGTCACACGGTGCTTAAGGCCACACACGGCCTTAAGCTAACCCTCTAAGCCTATCGTCACTTCTAGAGCTCACTCTGATAATAGTCATGCTAAAATAAGAGAGAATGACATATCATGAACATACTAGAATAAGTTAAGGAACTAGCCTGTACAATCAAAATATTGAAATTCTATACATACCAACCCTTTAGTCAGACAAAGCCTCTACATATCAAAATCAAGAAGACATTAGGACAAACCCCCAACTGACTCAAACAGTACTGAAAGCCATAACAACAAAATGATATCACAAAAATATAGACACGGTCCTCGAACCATGAGGACTCACCACTGAGAAGACAAAAAGAGGCACCTGAATATCGCTAACATGGCTGCGGCTGAGTACGTGAACCTACATTATGAGAAAATATAGTCCATACAAAAATATGTGGGTCAGCACTTTGGAATGTACTGAGTATGTGGGGGTGCATGTAAAAATGTAAATATCATCATTAATTTCATGAAAATATACATGTGTACAATTGTGGCTCACTTGGCTTGAGTTAGATTGAAACATACTTTTCATGATCTCATCGTAAATAAATCATATGCTAAAAACCTCATAAATCATCATAAACAGCTCAACTCTTAAACGTAAGACTCGGAGTGACTCTGTAATTCAAGAAACACGACTCTTATGGACATGGGAGGTTATTATAACAGACATAAACCATGTACGCTATATGGAGTCCAACGTTTTTCCCTCCTAAGGAGAGAACCCCACATTAGCGGGAGCATCGTACTCTTGCCAGGGAGTACAACCTAAATTTAGTGATCAAAATCTCATACTTGGCCTTTGGCCCACAATTATCAATATCAATCCAATGGTGGCACGTAGTTTCAGGGAAAATACCATATTTCCCTCTTGGTTCTAAATACTACTCCCAGACATAAGCTCAAAATGCGTTAGGAAATCCACCACAAACATCACAAGGGTCTATCATGAAGACCAAATCAAATCTCTTTCTCATTTATCAAATCATAATCAATTTGTAGTTTCCTAACTCGGCTCAATTCAAATCAATCTTTCTCAATATCAATATGTATCAATTCATTAATTCATGGCAACATAAAAAACTTTGAGGAAATATAAAGACTCATTGTAATAACTAAATTCTCATGAATTAATATACTCAATAATCTAATTTGTCATAAGGAATCTTAAAGCTTGACACATATCTTGAAAGCACTTGAAATACCAACTCATGGTAGAAACATGAAATTCACAATATTAAATATCAAGTCATAACTTGGAAATTGTAAAATAATCATGTATAACAAAGCTTGAACAATTTATATTCTCATAATCTCATGATGAAGTAATTTAGGTGTAAACCCACTTGCAAAATCATATAAATCAATAATAAAAATCAAAGCTTTGGGCATAAGAATAAAAGAATTGCTCTTGTTCAAAACCCCACATACCTTAGATTATGATTTAAAGATGAACAAGCTTGATTGAAAACTCTTCTTCAAAATTTTGAGCTAAGTTTCTTAATGCCTTTGACTTGGAGAATTTGATTCTTGAACAACTTGGTGAAATATTTGGAAGATTCTTGAATTCCTTGGGGAAAATTTGATTTAGGATTTTGAAAGAAAACCCTAGTTTCTAGATTTTTTTTCTTGGAAGAGAATGAGAGAGAATGAGGGTTATCTCCTCTACTAGGATATATATATAGAGAGGTTAAAAGGGGTGAAAAGGACCAAAATACCCTTGCAAAATTGTTCCTTAGTTGCTAGAAAAAATTAGCTGACGACGTCTGTGACAAGCCGTCAAGCCGGTGATACGTCGTCACGAAATGTCATCACAAAAGGGTAGAATTATGATTTTCTGTCTAAGGTTGACAACATTGTGATAAGGCATCATGGGAGTGAAGGATTATCACAAAATGTCATCACAAGGGTTAGAAATCTACCCAGGGATAACGACATTGGTGATAGGTCATCATGCTCGTGATAGCTTATCACAAATGTCGTCACTCAATTTCCTAGCCTGACATGCTGGAGTAAAATGGGCATAACTCTTCCTCCGATACCAAATTTGGGTGAAATTAGTATCTCTAGAAATATAATTCAATTATCTATCTTTTGGTATGTCATGTACTCAATAATTCATAGTATAACGAGAGAAATGCTCATTTGAAGTTGACTATGCCAAAATCCTTCTCAAGAATTCAATCGGTAAGGAATGTTTTGATTCGCCCAATCGTTAGGACATATTTAAGGCCTTAATACACATCACCCTTAACTAGAAAACAACCAAAACACAATAATTTATTTCTCATGAGCTTAAGTCATGGTTGCACTACTGGTTAGAATCTCGAGGTATTACAAACCAATTCTGGAGCATACTGCGATAACTGGTAAAACATCAAAGCATACTCCTTAACTGACATCTTACCCTGATTCAGATAAATAAACTCTTCTGACTTAGCCTCCCTTAACTCCTGAGGAAAAAATAGTCTAGAAAAGCATTGAAGAAATCCTCCCACTGTGATGACTCATCAGTGCCACCCCTCGCCTAATCCCATTTCTTGTACCATTAGTACACTACATCTTTTAACTGATAGGTTCCAAAATCCACTCCCTTCACATTAGTGGCATGCATAACTCAAAAAATATTTCCCATTTAATCCTAGAAACCTTAAGAATCCTCCTCCATATTAACACCAGTAAAGTTTAGAGGATTCAGCCTCATGAATTGTCTAACCCTTGTGGCCTTAGAAGATAGAGTAATAGGAACAACACACTTAGACTGAGTAGCTACCAACTATACAAATATGTGAATGGACTGACAAACTCAACATTTGTTACTTCAATCTGAGAAGCTTAAGAAGGACTAGAAGGAATAGTAGAATTCTAGAATAATCCAAAATTGGACCCTAGATTGAGTATGGATCCAATGAGTAGGGTGTGCCCCATCCACATTATCGTCAATTAGGACAGAGGAGTTTTCGTGAACTTCAGATCATCGAGGCATGATCTGAAAAGCAAACAAACGAGAATTAGAGAAGTATTCAGGGCCTATTTTCCTTAGCTTTAAAATATAACACAAGAAAGAAAAACATTCCTAAATGCCTTGTAGCCTCTCTCTTATGAGGGTGGCGCGCTACACATCTTTAAAATAAACTCTACTCGACACCGCTTTGTGGACTCTCAATTAACCATGAACCTAGGGCTCTATTACCAATCTAACATGACTCAAAATAAGGCCTAGTCATGTCAGGTTCCTCAAGCCCAAATAGGACTGGAGACCACCTCCAGTGCCCAACCATAACTGCCCTACACCTTTTATTAGATGAATTCTGAATATAATATAACATAACCAAATGGAACAATTACAAATCAAATATAGTCAAATATTGTTAGTGCAAACACCAATATTAATGCCAAGGTTGACACCAACACCGACACTGCCCATGCCAACCCAAAGTTGTCTCAAAAAGCCTCTAACTAAAATCAAAACAACATCCGATTGGGATATGCCCCTGACCAAAGCCAAAACTAAAATCTAACAAACAACTAGAGTATGTAGAGAAGACTATAACATGAAATAGCGCCTTAAGAAGTATAGAAGCTAACCACTTTAATTCAATACAAAGCTATCCCCAAATCCAATCACTGAGTAAGAGGAATAGTATAGATGTTTCTTGTATTGCATAGGGATACAATGCTCGAAGATAGGTTAGTGGGTGAATGCTAGCATGCACTCAGGAGTAAGGATAAAATAATACCAATTTAAAATCATGTAATTAAACATATGCAATCATATCCATACATATATATATATATATATAATCCATGCTGGGAAAGGGAACTGAGTTTAGCATGCATTTAAAACCTTAACCTGGGTTTGTATAGCCTTACTGTCATAATCCATCAATGGACTATATGGGTCCAGTGTTACCTGCTAACGAACCCTAGTATGTATAGCTACATGAAATAGATATATCACAGCGGTCAAGGATTCTCATTCACCTTTCACCCTCTATGATACATACATACAAGTATAACTTAGGGATTTTCGTGTACCCCACAAGAATTTAGTACCAATGACTAACCCTCATGTTGACAAACATGAGTTCCTAGTGACTATCTATTGGACTCACACCTTCACATTTAGCTATCACAACCCACCTTTATCACCCAATTAAAACATTAGCACATAACCAACCACCAATTCCAAATATTATTAACCAAGTCTTTATGAAGTGGTATAGTTATATTGACTATAGCTTACAAGAAATGTCATTAACCAACACTTTAGGGATTCCCATGTACCCCACATAATTTCCAATTACCGAAACCATGGCCACCAAGGCCTTAACAAACCATTTAAAATTATTTAAACCAATTTAGGTTCCATATCCATATTATGCAATGAAATCATTTTAATAAAAGTTGACAAAACCATTCTTATAGGCCTTTTAACAAACATATTAAGGACATATAGTTTCCAAAACCAAATCTAACAACCAATTGACCATATCACATGAAACCATAAGTTTAACTCAACAATTTTATCATAAAAACCATAAGAAAATATGGGAATACAATATTCATCCATTAGAAACCAAAACCCCCAATATATAATTCAAAAACAAATAATATCCATAATTAAATCATGAAAACCATTCATTAAAGAATTTATTTTGTTTAACTAACAATGATGGAGGAGTAACATGACTTGAAAATCAAAGAAGATGGAGAGAAATCACCTTTGAAAGCCCCAATTTATATGCTTGATGAAAACCTTTAGTGTTCTTAACCTTGAGGATTTGGGAGTGTTTGAGAGTATATTTACTGTGTTATTGATGGACAATTATTCCCTAAGAAAGTTATAATATGTGGATTTAAAATTGGGAAATAGGGGAAATACCCAGAATACCCTCAACTTAAAAGCTGAAAATGTGCATAGGAGGGTACAACTCCCCCTTGACTCATACACATAACATACACATGGTAACCATGACTTTCACCCTAAATAGAATGTTTTGAATCATACACTATAACAATACATCTCCTTGACCAAGTCATACCCATAACATAAGAGTAGAACCCATAAACTATACCCAAGATAGATTCAAAGAGGTTGGACACTGTCCAATAAATAAGTTGAACTTTACCACTCGTACCATATCCATACGACTCATATGGAGCCTATTCGTACCTAGGAAAATACATGATCAAGAACACACTACTTAACATATGACCTAGGCCCCGAAACCATACTCACATCATATGACTAGTAAGCCTAAGTCATATGATATCCAAATAGTTCAAAACTCAAGAAATTTCTTAGTTTAAAAAGCAAAGATTTTTCATGAGGTTCACAACTTTATTGGCTTTGCCAGCTATTATAAATGATTTTTATGGGTTTTGCTACTAGTTCAACACCTATGGCCAGATTGGCTCGAAAGGAGATTCCTTTTTAATGGTCTGAGGTGTATAAGTCAAGCTTTGGAAAGATAAAGGATTTTCTTACTTCAACTTCTATTTTGGATCTTTCTATTTAGAGTGGGGGGTTCACCATGTATTGTGATGCTTTTGGTGTTTGTTTTTGTTGTGTATTGATGTAGAAGGGTCATGTTATTGCTTATGCTTCAAGGAAGCTTAAGGTGCATCAGCACAACTATCCCACTCATGATTTGGAGTTGGCGGTGGTAGTTTTTGTTCATAAGCTTTGAAGGCTTTATCATTATAGTGTGCATGTGTAATTTTCATAGATCATCATAGTCTTCAACTTCTTATGACCCAGAGAGAGCTAAATGCTAGGCAATATAGATGGATGGAATTACTTAAGGATTATGATATGTCCATCTTGTATTATCCAAGAACGTCAAATATGGTAGTAGTCTCCTTGAGTCCATCTTGTCTTGTATTTTAATTTCTCATAGGCCGTTGGTATAGGGCCTTTATTCTCTGTCCAACTTGATAGCATGACTTGATAATTCCAACCCTAGTAGGATTATTGCAAGTGTTGAGGCTAGTTTCTTTTTATTTGAGTAGATTCCAGATCGGCAATTTGAGGATAAGAGATTTTACATCCTCAGTGATTAGGTTTTGAGTGGTGAGTCCAAGAGGGCTATCACAGATTCTGAGGGTGTCTTGAGGTTTAATAGCTACATCTATTTTCCAAGGGTTGATGACTTAATTTAATTTATTTTTCATGAGGCTCACAACTCTAGGTAATCTATTTATTTAGGCACAACTGAGATGTATAGAGATTTCAGATAATATTATTAGTAGAGTGGCATTAAGAAAGAGATGGTAGATTTTATAGCTCATTGCCTAAGTTTTTAATAGGGGAAGGATGAGCATCAGTGACCAGGTGGATTGATTCATAGGTTATCCATCTCCGAGAGGAAGTGAGAGCGAATTACCATGGACTTTATTAGTAGTTTTACCCATATTTTCCATAGTTTTGATGGTATTTGGGTAATTATGAATTGGTTGACCAAGTCAACATATTTCATTTCTATTAAAATTTTCTTCAGTACCAAGAGGTTAGCCCATATCTATGTGCATGAGATAATTCATTTGCATGGTGTGTCTATATCTATCATTTTGAACTGAGGCTCTGTGTTTACTTCTAGCTTTTGGAGAGATTTCTAGAAGGAGTTCGATACTCAGTTGGACCTTAGTACAACCTTTCATCCACAGACTGATGGATAGTCGGAGTGGACTATTTTGGTTTTTAAGGATATGCTCTAAGCCCATGCTATGGATTTTGGAGAACACTGGAGAACCACTTAGGCTTGGCAGAGTTTGCATATAATAACAACTATCATTCGAGTATTAAGATGGTTTCTTTTAAAGCTTTGTATGAAAGGTGAGTTGTTCCTCAATTGGATGGTTTGAGACTTCCAGGGTTAGACCCCATGACACTGACATGCTTCACGAGTCATTGGATAGAGTAAGGGTGATTCAGGATATGTTGAGAGTAGCTTAGAGTAGGTAAAAGGTTTATATAGAACATAGGCTTTCTACCTTAATATTTAGAGTTGGTGATCAGGTATTTCTTTGGGTATCACCCATAAAGGGTGTGATGAGGTTCGGGAGGAAGGGTAAGCTCATCCCTAGGTACATTGGACCCTTTAAGATTCTTCGTACTGAGTGGGAGGTGGATTATGAGTTAGACTTACCCCTAAATTTTTCTGTTATCCATCCAGTTTTCCATGTTTCCATGTTTTGGAGATACATTCCTGATCCATATCATGCACTTATATAGGATTCATTCCAGTTGGATAAGCGATTGACCTTTGTGGAGGAGCCTGTGCTTATTTTGTCTAGTGATGTTAGGCGATTGCACACTAGGGAGATTCCTGTATTAAGGTTCAGTAGAGGCACTGCCCAGTGTAGGAGGCTACTTGGGAGATCAAGAGCGATATATAGACCAAGTATCCTCACCTGTTTGAGGCTTCAGGTAAGTCCCAATCCTTTACTTTTGTCGATAAAAGTTCCTTTAGAAGTAAATATTGTAATGACCCTTCAGGTCATTTTGGTATTTCCACTTCCTTTTTCTCTTAGAGCTTTCCTATAGCTATCCCAAATCATTTATGAGTTGCTAGTACTGACAGTTCAGTTACCGGGTATTCTTTTGTTTTTTACAGCCAATTCCCTATTTTGAAGTCCTTGCTTGTTCAAATTGGCTATTAGGAAAAAGCTTTAGTCAAACAACCTCATATTCTAATTTTAACTATTCCAACAACATTAGAATGTTAATTTTAGGCTTGGTGGACCTTTAGTTATGGCCTCGAGGCACTCATGATTGTTCTGAGCTATTGGTCAAAAGTTAAGAAAATGGCATGCTGTGTGTGGACCCACTTTTTGCTAAAATAACCTCAGAAGATAATTTTAACTATGCCATTGAGTCTAAAATGTCAAATTTGATAGGGTAGAATAGTTTATTTGCATATACGAGATTCCAAATAAATTTTAAATAATTGGTAGAGACTTGGAAATTTGAGTCTCAGCTGTTGTTGTGCACTCGCATCCGCGAACCGCTAATCTCTTAAGTGATCTATCCTCCAATAACAAGTTTTATGAATGTGACATTAATGTTGTGAAAGTAACTCCTCTTAGAAGCATGCAGGTGTCACGATCGCGAAAATAATGTAGTATAAATGTCTTTCACATTTTTGGCTTGGTATCATGATTGTAATGGACAGATCACGAATGTGATATCCATGTACCTTGGAAGGCTATAAATACTCTTTTCAGCCTGTTTTTGCCCCATTTCTCATCCATTATCAAGATTCTTAAAGCCTAAAGAGTGGGGTAGCTTGGGAATAACAATCATAGGTGATTTGTGAGATTGATAAAGATTAATTACGTGATTTTTCTTCAAATTATGGTAAGATTCCTTCACTTTCATGTTTAATTTTCCCATTCTCATCTAAAAATCCAAAAATCTTGGTGACTTTATTTTAGAACCAATATAGCTTAGAATTTACCCGTTTTGAGGGTAATTACTCCTGAGTATATCGGGACACTGGTTCGGTCTTTGAAATGCAATTTTTCTAAATGGGTTCCACATGGGATTTTTTCATAATTTTTTACCCAAATCACAATAGTTTAATTCAGGTATCATTGTTCTTGTTTTGAAGAGTAAATTGTGATTTTGATAGCGTGGCACCTTGCAAAAGCTTCTCAGAGGGGAAATCAGTTATTTAGTGAATTCTTCGAGCTTTCTTTGGAATCCTGTTATGCTAGGTTTTCCTCCTTTATATATCTAAGCTATGTCATAGTATGTTTATGTCATCATGTTAGATATGGGAGGGTTTTTAGGTATAGGTGCTACGAATGACATTACTTGGGTTAGTTAGGCTAATTGAAAATTGTAATTTGTGCATAGTTGGCTTAGTTACTTAGTTACTTAGTAGAATTCCTACTTTGGTCTATTTAATACTTTATTAACAACAAAAAGTGAATTTAGATACCTTAATCTTGTCTGGAGTAGAGTTTCCTTATAGTGGATCTTGGGGATTAGAAGTGGGCTCCTTCGGCCAGCCTTTGGCCAAGACTTGAACTAGTTTTGGTAGACCTTTATACAATTGTTATATATATATAAAAATATATATATTGAAATGCTTATTTTGAGGCTTTATGACACTATATAATTAATGGTCATGATGGTTGATATTGGGAGTTGATGCTAATTATGGTAAAACTTGGTAGTTATGATATTAATGATATGGATACTGATTTGAGTCCGATTATTGACCATGATATTAATGATATATATATATATATATATTTAACTATTTTAGTTTAACTATTGATTTTTATATTGATGATATATTTACCTATTTGAGTTCAACAATTGATTATGATATTATGATATATATATCTGTTTGGGTACGGCTATTGGTCATGATATTGAGGATGTAAACACTGATTTGAGTCAGGTAGGGGGAGTGGTTCTTAGTGTGACATAATATAGAAGGGTTCTCGATGATATCATGAAGGTTAGTAAGTTATGGTTGCTCGGTTATAATTTCCTTAATTGTACCCTCTAAGCTTATGGGGGCCTGCGGTGGGTTATTTACTTTTTTAAACTTATTGACTTACGGGGGCCAATCTTGTAGTTATAATTGTATTTTCCTTATGTTATTATTCTGGTTTATTTTTTTAATTGTGTACAACGATGTTGGAGTTACGTCCAAGTTTGCCTTTTTCTTGACTTAGTTATGTTAGCTTGCATGTTATCATATTTATACCATGATTTATCCCAGTCGGTCAATGATTCCTACTTAATACCCATAGTTTTGGTACTCATACAACACTATTGTACCTTTTTGGTGTAGATCCGAGTACTAGTTGCAGTCGTTGATCGAAGATCATGCTGTGTTGGATTCTAGAGATACGGTGACCTCTTGGAGCCAGAGTTGCCCTTGTTTTCTTCTATTGACTATGTTTAGTCTTTTGTTCCAAGACAGAATTTATTGACTATTTTAGAACTTTTGGTGTATTTGTAGTAGCTTTTGTACTAACTATACTAGGTCTTGGGATGGTTTTTCTATGTTATGGCTACCTTTCAGGATATTTCATTTATGTTTCTTATTTTTAAGTTGTGTTGTATAATTTTCCCTTTTTGGTGCATTTTTCACCAAGTTAGCCCATTCAAGTAACTCTAGTCCAGATTTGGCTTACCTATTGGTGAGATAGAGAAGGTGCCATCATGAATTGTTAATCGAGTCTTGGCAGGTCTATCTTAGAGAATAATTTGCACCCTAAAGTTGGTCGAGCACATCATCATTCCTATGAATGGGATACTTATTGATTATTATGAATTTGTTCAACTAGCGATAACCGATGCATATTCTAAGTGATCCGTCTTTCTTCTACATGAAAAGAACTAGAGCATTCCATGAAGAGATGCTAGACCTGATGAAACCTTTGTATAAGAGATCTTTCAACTATTTATTTAGTTCCTTAAACTTATCTAGATCCATTCTGTAGGGTGGACTAAAATTAGGTTGTGTATTTGGAAGGAAATCTATTTTGAAGTCAATTTTTTGCCCGGGAAGAACTTTGGGCAAATTTATTTACCATAGGAATTCACACTAGACTTGGGATTTCAAACTTTGAATCCTTAACCTGAACAAGATGATAGATGCACCCTTTGAAAATCATTTTCCATGCCTTAAGGTAAGAGGCGTACCGACCTATAGGCACTGAGGTGCTACCCTTCCATTCTATGACTGGCTCATTTTGGAAAATGAAATGTATTGCTCTATTTCTATAATCAATTAAGGTATAATAAGAATGGAGAAAATTCATGCCAAGAATAATATCAAAATTTGTCATGTCTAACTCAATAAGATCACTTAAAGTGACTGTTTAGAAAACTGTGACTGGTTAATTTCTATATACTCGTTTGGTTATGACTGAATTACCAACTAGAGTAGAGACTGAGAATGGTTTTGAGAGGATTATAGGAATGACACCGAAGTCTACTGCTATATAAAGAGTAAATAAGGATAGTATGGATTTGGCATGACAATGTATAAATATGAATATAAATGACTTTTAACGTATAAGTGACCACAGTAGGTGAAACTTCCTGATCTTATCGAGTCTGAAGGGAATAAAACCTATTTTGATGCTATTTGCTAGCTGTACTAGATGAGGCACCCTCCTTATATGAACGACTTGCTAGAGCTACTAAAGAGCTCGACTGACTCTTCTAACAAGCATCCTTACCTCTTTGTGAAGCCACTGGACATTCTCTCAATTTGTAGCCTGGCTTGCCATACCCAAAACAACCATCACTATCCACCATACACTTACTCTTATGGTTTTTACCATATTTCTTGCAAACCTAGTTAGTACAAATACTATGCACACTACCCTGGGACTTAGAGCCTGTCACTCTATCTAGATTATCCTGTCAAACTTAGGCAATGGATCACTAGAAGAAAATGGGGATGGATCAAAGATTTCTAGGAAAATTGAGAACGATTATCACTATTTGACCTCTATTAAGAGAAATTAAAGCTACCTGTACTGGACCTCTTACTCTCTATATCCTTCTCCTTGATTTCTCCACTTCAATCTATTGAGCATGAACTATCATCCTGGTGATGTCTATCTCCTTAACCAACATAGTAGTTTTATATTCTTTGGACACATCCTTACAAACATCAGATATAACTTGCTCATTCGGGCCCTAAAGTCAACAACTATAGCTGGAGCATACTTTTCCAAAAGAATAAACGTGATAGAATACTCCTTCACATCCATGTTACATACTTCAGATTTATCAATTCTTACACCTTGGCTTCCATTAACTCAAGCGGGAAGAACCTATCTAGAAATGTAGCAACAAAGTTATCCCACTCCACCAGTCCTGTATCTAAACCTCTAATATCCTTCCACTGCCTGTACCAGGTGTGCGCTACTCCTTGCAACTAATTACTGTAAAGTCACCACTTTTAGTTAGTGTGACTGTGAGCTACTCATCAAACTAATAAGTAGTGAAGTCAAAACTTTTAGTTGGAGTGACACAAATGATCTTAGTAACTTTTTGAATACCATCCAAGAACGCATGTGAATCTCTTTTAGAATTAGACCCAAAGAATACCTGAGGATTCATACCAGTAAGGTTTCGAACTCTGGATGCCTTCGTATTCACTGCTAGGATGGCTGGTATAACAACCTACTAGTTATTCTAGTTAGTAATGGACTGGACTAACACTATGAAAATAGCCCTAAATTTGGGATGAGAGACTTGTTCATTTAGAGGGTTTATTGGAGCTGGTGGTGCATTCTGATTCCCATTACCATTATCATTCACATTTCTCCTTACATAGTTCTCTTGGGAGGCATTATCTATAAACTTGTAGAGAATGAGAATGTGAAAGAAGTGAAACTTTTCCTAAAATATTTCATAGTCTCTCACTCATATGTCTGGCACACTTCACACCTATGAATAAGACCCAACACGACTGTTAGACACCCTAAGACACTTTAAAACTTATGCTATGATACTAAGTTTGTCACAAATCGAGACTACCCCTAGTCATTACACGGTTCTTAGAGTCACAAGTGACCCCAGACTAACCCTTGGCCTAGCATAACCCTAAAAACACTGAAATAGTTGATTTAAAATTACCAAAAACAAAACTAAATGATGAAATAATAATTCAACAAATAGTAATATTTGAGTTTAAAATTGCATAAGAAATTGAACATCTAACTTTATATATGAAAGCCTCTACTAAAATGAGTTGGTAGGACAAGCCCCAAACTAACTCTATAATCTGAAACTGAAATAAAATAAAAGAAATACTAAAACTAGTGCCCGAATGATGAGGACTCACCAAAGTACTACTGGTGATGTAGTTGGATATCGTAAAAATCATCATCAAAATGCTAAGCATCAAGACCCATATTATGAGAAAATATAGTGCAAAAGAAAGTATACGATTATTACTTTGAGGGATCGTTTGGTAGAGTGTATAAGAATAATACAAAATATGGTGCATTAGTAATGTTTGTGTTAGATATGCTTGCATTAGTTTTACTTGTATTTTCTTCTATAATGTTTAGTTTGATGTATTAAAAATATCATGAATTTCATAATTTCTAAAAAATAATTTTTTACAAATATAATCTCCATATATATGATGGAAAGGACGTGGTAAAGATTTTAAGGGATAATTGTGTCTTAGTCATGCTAATGCATGTATTATAATCCATTGCATTAATAATGCCATTGATTTTGAAGTATTAGTAATGCACAATCTACACAATCTAATCCACAATAGAGTGTATAACTAATTCAAGCATTAGTTATACATAGGCTTAAAAATGTACCAAACAAGGTATTAGTAATATATAAGACTAATGCATTCATTATTATTTATAATACACTCTACCAAATGACCCATGAATGTAATAAGTACGTGATATAGAAAATATCTAATATAGGATGAACAGGATACATGTAACATGATAAAATGATGCAAGACCAAGTAATAAACATGTATTATATGACAAGCTGAATAATCGAATTCAAGTTCATGCAAGTATTTGAATCCTAATTATAGGCTGTGTATTATGGGAGTGATGAGGGGTGAATTTACCACTCATTTGCACTAAATATTTGTGCATACTACTATTATTTGGATGTAAAAGTGAGGTATATTTGGGGTTAAATATACTAATTCCCATATTTTGCAGGTGTATAAGTGCTAAGAAAAAAAGAAGCAAACTTGAGCTGAAAAAGATAAAAAATGGAATTGATATGCAAGAGTTGGACAAGCTGATGTAGGATAGAGATCCATCCCTCAATTATCACAATCGCACTGAGTTAATCTAGTCCACCAACTGTGATTGAGATGGACTAACCGCGATCGCGGTGAGTGCGATCATTACCAATCTTTTGCGATTGCATGAAGGTGAAAATAGTCCAAGGGTAGAAACTTCATTCTGAACAACCATCCCTAAATCCTATTAAGGCTCAAAACCCCTTTATTTTAGAAAAATAATTCCATAACCCTACCTCCTATTCTTAGTTTAGGGTTTTGTAATTTCTTGGTGCTTGGAGGTTAAACTTACACTAATTTGAGACAAGATTAAATTAGAGGATCTTGAAGTGCAGATTTGGCTTTGTCTATTGAAGGTTCATTTAAGTCTAAAGTGTTTTTTGTCCTCTCTTTATTTTCTTATCAATAACTTTGATAGACATCTTGGTATATTTGTTTTCATTATTCTTATGATATACTAGATATGTGTGGGGTTTGATTTATTTGTGTTTATTTTAGTTTGTTGATGATGGGTTCTATTACATCTTGATTAAATTGGTTGGAATTTATGGGTGAAAGCCCTAAATACCCATATGGTTTGATGGGTGAAAACTCCAAGATCTAGAAAGCTCATAGCCATCTTCGAAAGAAGGGTTTTAGGTAAACTTTAGGAATCCACACCATCCTTGAAAGAGGGATATAGAAACCAAAGCAATGGTAGAAAATTATGTGAGTAGTTTGCTACTCTATCACTTTCTTAGACATAAGGGTGGTTGAAAAGTTAACTATATCATGGGTATCATCCTTGAAATAGGGATACCCAATTGAGGTATTGGTGTTTTAATTGACACACTCATTAGGTACTCAAAAGGGTCAATGAGTAACATCTTTGAGGTTTTGTTTAAGAACTAGCCTCAAAGACCTTAAACCTAACCTACCACATCATAAACGATTAGAAATTGCATTGAATTATCATGTTTCCATGTATATCTAGCCCCTAGGAAAGCATATTCCCAAAATTCAATTTAATTGATTATACTCTAATTATCTTAGTCTCGAATTAGTTTCTTAGAAGCCCAATATTTACTTTCATGTTTGAAAACATCAAAAACCCCTAAACCATTTTTGTACTATAGGTTTGAATTAAGTTAGTAACTCTCATTCTAATCCTACTCAATCACCACTCACATTTTTCCTCGTGGATTCGACCTCGACTATTGTAGGGTAAATAATGACAATGACCACCTGTACTCAAATTGATATGTAAGTTGAGCATTATAAAAAATGGCACTGTTGTCGGGGAACTATTTTGTGTGTTGAGTTAGTTTGGAATTTTAACTTACTTTCTTTGGTTCAAACTTGTAAATATTTGTTTGTTATTTTCTTTTGTTTCTTGCCTTAGGTAGATTTTTATTTTTGCTTATTTGTTACTATGGCTTCTTGGAATGAATGTGAGTTTGACGTTTGGAAATCCTATCATGACAATCCATGTCCTTATTGTAATAGACCCTGCTTTTGGAAAGATTGTAGATATAAGTCTCGGAGAAAGATGTGAGCACCATATCGATCTTATAGGGAGTATGTTTGTTCTCTATGTAATGGTCTAGATAGACATGAGAGTGATTGTCCAAATGCCCCCTCCCACCATTATACTAACCCGATTTCTAGTTCTTCTTTTGATTTGGATAGTTCTTATGATGAAAAAAAAGGAAGAAAGAAGCAATAGAAATAATTGTTTTAGGCAATGCTTCAATTTATGTTGGAACAAGTGAAATCAACAAAGGATGATTTACATTATTGGAGTAAATGTGAAAAATACTCCTTCCCTTGTTATGCTACCAAAAATTTTGGATTTGATAGGTCTTATGATGAAGAAAGGGAAGAACGAAGACCAAAAAATAGTGGCATTGAAGAAATGCTTCAACAAATCTTGGAGTTGACAACAAAGGTATAGGAAGAAGCAACTCTTATACTCCAATCCATGGGGGCATGTAACGTGGAAAACAAGAAGATAGAAAACATAGGCATGGATGTCAATCATTCTAATACTACGATCCTTTCGACGCTTCTAAATGAGCTTGACATTGAAAAATCCTTGGTGATTTCCTAACCAACCAAGCTCAATATGGTTGAATATTCTGGAATAAAGGAAATGGTGCTAGAGTTAATAGAAGAAATCAAGCAAATTCCTTATAAAGACTCTATCCCATTTTGGGGTGAAGATGACCAATGGAATGCAACTCCGAAATTAAAGGAAAATCCCCATTCTATCCACTTTTCAACATTATGTTTTGTGGATTTGATGAAAATCAATCCACCTAGGAACATGATGAATATTGGAGAGAAGGAGAAATTTCCTTATATTCTGTAGTTTGAACTTCAAAATGGGCATGCTAAAGCCCCAATATTGAAGGACAAGAAGCTTAAAGACTGATGCCCAAGTAGCATTCTTCCAATGCTCTCACGGTATCCCAATGAATCCACACATAGCTTTGATGAAAAATTTGGCAAACAGTTTAAGTCTTCAAAGTGGCATGATCAAGCACGCATAACTGTGCCATTACTTTTTCCCTAAGAGCCTCAGAGATTGAATGACCAAAAGAGGGGCAGAAATTTTAAATCCTCTAAGTGGAGACATAAATGAGAATCAAAGAGGCATTGTGCCGCGATATTAAACCAAGCGCTTAATGGGAGGCAACTCATCATTTTCATGTTTGCATGATTTATTTTTGAATAAGTCACATAATTTTAATGTCTTTAGGTAATTTGGATAGGATTGAAAGCCCAAAATAGGGGAAAACCATGTTTGAGAAGTGTGGCAACCCTTCAGAAAATAGGGCAAAATAGGGGAGCAAAATGCCTCAGGTACCGCGATCGTGGATTGAGGATCGTGATTGTGATACCATAATTGCAGTATATATGCCGTGATTGCGATAGTCTCTCCAGCCTGCACCTTGGTTATCAACGCGGTTTTAGGGAGCCCTTTAACCCTTCTGATGCTTTTGTGTTATGTAGTGAGGTCACAACAAGTCTTACAGTTGGGGTTGCGGCCCGACCCTTGTGTGTATTCATTGGTTTATACTGCTTAAACTTTGGCACATGAAGCATAGAAATTTTGTGAATTAATTGTTTTTATTTGTAGTTTTCTTGTTCTTTTGGTAATGATGGTGGATGA